>NC_056746.1:513679535-513979535 GCF_019279795.1 Protopterus annectens | reverse complement strand
ACCCAGATATACCTCCTCTTCAGACATCAAATTCAACATATACTTTATACAGTCCATATCCAACCTAAATGTAAATTCAACTAATCCACCCCAAATCACTACTTCTACCAGTTTCCCCAATACTAACCTCTACACATCCCACACATCACACACATGCAACCATCCCTCACTAATAACCAAAAAACTAACCACCCTACTTTTCTTTTCAGCCAATCCTTTTTTCTCTAATAAAAAACACTACTACAAAAACTTGCTCAACCTCAGCAGACAACCTCTGACCAGAATATCTAAAACTTGCCACAGAAGCAATAGCATTGCCTGCTATCATCTTAATTAATAGTTCCATAACCAAATCACATGTCCCCAACCTATGGAAAATGTCACATATTAACCCTTTGCATAAGGGAGGCAACTCTACTGACAACACAAATTTTGTCCCATTGCAATATTGTCCCCATCTCTAAGATTCTAGAAAATGTGTGCACCATCTTACACACAACAACTTTCTTTCCCACAATCATCATGGATTTAGACCCACCCACAGCATGTCAACAGTCCTACTATCTTTCAAGGACTCTGTCAAAAAAGTCTGTGACACTGGCAAACTAATACCTGTAGCATTTCTAGACTTGTCAAAAGCATTTGACATGGTATCTCACTCCAAACTCCTTTAACAACTTTCCAACATTGGTCTATCTTCCTCCTCACTTCAATGGTTTTCTAGCTACCTAGTTGATAAGCAGCAAGCAATAAAATGGCATGGCTCTATCTCCCCATATCATATCATCCCCACAGGCATACCTCAGGATCCATCCTTGGCCCTTTACTATTTAATGTCTTCATCAATAACTTACATACATCCTCCTGTGAAGGCACTCTAATCCAATATGCAGACAACTGCACCATCATCTGCGTATTGAACACATTAACTCATTTACAACATATAACACAGCAAGCTTTCACTTCCAGAGAAACCTGGCTCTTCAATGCTCAACTCCTACTGAACCCTAAAAAACAAAACTTCTTCTGTTCGCCCACAAACCCCACAGCTCCAACAAAACAAATTTCAAGATTTTTTCAGCAAACAATACAGAAATTGAATTGGTTCAGCATAAGAAACTAATAAGAATCATAACTGATGATAATCTTAAGTTTGACCTCCACTTACAAACGAGTATCAAGAAAACCCACCAAAAACTAGGCATGCTATACAGAAATAAAAAAGGTTCTCACTGCAGCCACCAAAATTACCCTTGCCAAAACCTACCTGTTGCTCCCACTGTTTTATGGGGCCCCAATTTTAACTAATGCACAGACCTCCCTAACAAAGCTGTTATAACAAAATTGCCAAATTTGCTATAAATGCAACCCCTCTAACTAATCACTGTAAAGCCCCACATTCCATAAGATGGCTTGAGCTCTCCCTCCACCTCCAATACGTACAACTTACTATGATATTCTGTATATTATCCACAGTGCACTAGCTTGTCCTGCTCTTAGCCCATTAATCAACTTTTATATCCCAAATAAACATCTGAGATCTGAAGATAAACATCTCACAATTTATAAACCTAACAAAACCCCAGGCCTAAGCCTTTACTCCTGCTCTGTGGCACAACTATGCATCTCCCTTCCTTTAGCTATCAAAACTGCTACTAACTTGCACTGTTTCAAATGGTCTATAAAAAATTCTTCAACAAAGCATGGATTTGCTCCTGTGCTAGCTTTGGCTGAGGTACTCTCATACCTTTTCTACCAATATTCTTTCTGTCTCTACTACTAAACATACCTTACTCCCTTCCTCTACACATATTACCCTAAGGTTACACTCATGTCTTTTCTACATCTATTCCTACTATGACACCCTGCCCTCCTTTACTCTTACTGTCATACCCTTGTATCAATATAACTTGCTATTATATTTTATGACCTATAGAATATTAATAATTGTTATGAAAATGATCTCTTATGTAAATAATGTTGCATTTTCCTATTATCAAGTGTTTCATATTTTTGTACTTGACTGTTATGGCTTTATTATATCTGTCGAGTTTTTCATATTTTTGTGCTTGAATTTTATGACTTTACTATGTCTACCAAGTTTTTCATTATGATAAAATAATGTGTTAACCGTATGTATCTGGAGCTTTTCTCCTCGGGCCTCCACTAAAAATGGGCACTTTATGACCCAGTTGTACTTTCCTGGTAAACAAATGCCAAATAAAATAAACAAATAAAAAATGTTTTCTGTTCCTCCAGACACTTTTGCAGTGATAAACAAAAAAGATAACTATAATCTAATAGCTAAATTAAAGTTTTGCCCTTATCTGAAAAATTATTCTCTGCACTGCCCTATTACCGTACCCCACCTTTCTTCTTCTTAAAAGAAATTAACACCACTAAAAACTGAAATAGGTACAATATTCTGCTACATAACCACAGGGTCACCACCATCCAATTGCTTTTTTCTATACTAGGTTTTAGAAATTTGTTAGTAAGTAAGTAAAAAAAAATCAATCCACATAATCATCAATTGCAACAAATGACCTTTTTTGGTCTTGAACAAAGAGTTTCCAGAAAGGTTACCTAAAACTTTGCATACTCACACCACATTCAGTCAAACATTTCTATTCAATATTACCCATTTATTCATTTACTGCATGCAACTAGCTGTAAATCCCATAATACATTGCTTAGGTTTATTGTAACAACCAGCTTATTTTTTTACTTATATTTATTAATTAAGAAATGAACCAACCATGATTTACTTTGCACTAAACACCAACCAATTACTGAACCAAACATGATTTACATTGCATAAGCATCAGCTGAGTAGTGCCTACACACACACACACACACACACACACACACACACACACACACACACACACACACGTAATCAACAAACATTCCATAAAACTTGCCTTATATTGCACTAAAGCACCATCTAAGTAGTATCTGTTTTTTAATACCGGTAATTTGGAAAACAGGAATTATCTTAGAAAATGTATGTGTGTAAGAAATTAACCAAGCATCGTTTACTTTGTAGTAAGCACTCAGGTTTGACGTCTTAGTAATTCCCGGTATTCCCAGATGCTACTAAACTCTTTTCAGGAATTCAGTGATCCTTGTTCATCACTGTCTTTTTATTTCCACATTGTATCTCCAGATTATGTTGTCTCTGTCCTGCTTTGCTGATGAAGGAAAGTGTCTGAAGTAGAAATTGAAAAGACTGATTTGCTTTTTTTCCTAGCCTTTTCAAATACTACCCCAAGCCAGCTCATCCCATCCTAACCTGCCTGACCTATCTTGACCTGACCCTACCTGCTCTTCCCCCTCCCCCCTCTGAAACCTGAATCCGAGCTGACTGGCCTCAGACAAATAGCAGCTTTCTGCAATTTGGCTAGCCAGCTGTTGATGTTCTTCATCTCACATTGCTGCAGTCCTTACACTTGGGTAGTCCGCTGTCCTCGGTCGGCCCGAATATCAAAGTATTAGGCTGACGTCGGTCAAGGCACTTAAGACTGACATCAGAACGTCAGTGTACAAATGCGCATGACCGACGTCATATCCCCAGTCTTTTTTGCCGCATGGTCCGATGCAGAAGCAGCGTTGCAAGTGCCGTTCGGCGTTCTGAAATTTTTCGAATTCGGAGTTTCAGACCGAGTCAAAGTTGGCTAAGTACCCGTTGGGGAATATTTTAGTTTTTTCTTGCCTCAGTGGTTTACCGGATGTCAGAAAAAGTGAATAACTGTATTTCTTGTGGGAAGCAGATACCGCATAGAGATTATCATACTTTGTGTATTCCTTGTTTGGGGCCTGAGCACGACGTTGTTGGGTGTCGCTTTTGTGCTAGGTTCAATAAGCGCACTATTAAGCGAAGGTTAGATTGTGCCAGGTTGGTCTTCGGGAAGCGGTGCAATTATAATATGCCGTCGGATGCTCCGACGCCCGCTTCTTCGAAGAAGCGCAAAGACAAAGCAGCTAAACCCAGGCAAGAAGAGTCGTCCGTACCGGACGCCGGTTCTTTAGAGGCGTCAGTGGAACCGGTGGTTCCGCCGGAGGCTTCTCTGGAGTCCCAGGGGGAGACTTTGATTTTGCAGGATGTGGCTTCTCAGGAGGCAGGCTGTTTCCTGTGGTAGTTAGCACAACAAATTAAGGTTATGAGCTGTTCATGAGCTGCTTCATGTAATCCTGGGTTTGATTCATTCAGCTTCCACTTGCCTACTTTGTGACTCTGAGCAACTTAACAAGACAGTGCTTTAGGGTATTTGGAAAAACAGTCTAGGCTCCTCAATGGTCTTCTTGACCACATGCCTAGTAGCTACCTAAGAACTTTTGCATGGATACATCAGTTAATGTATTCTTTAGAGAAACTAACTCTAAGGTAATAACATCTGGTAGATTATTACCAAATGTTGTACTCTATAAACAGAAACCTTATCAATGTAGAGCTCCATAAAATGAATGCACAATAAAATACATGTCAACTAAATAACTGATATGTGGCACAGTGGGTACTGCTGCTGCTTTATAGCTTTTGGTGCTCTGGTTTTGCCTTCTGTTGGTGCACCTTCTGTGCAGACTCTGCATTAATCTCCCAGGGTTTGCATTTTTTTTTGCCAAGTGTACTGGTTTAGTCCCATGTCCCAGAGGCATTGTTCACCCTTATTGTCCATAGAGGTGTTTGTTGCCTTGTGAGTGTATGTGCATGCATCTGCGATAGACTGGTGCTTTTTCCAGCACTGATGCTCTGCCTACATATGTTGCTTTCTAGCATAGGCTCTGGCTCCAGTATGACTCTGACTAGGATAAAGTAGATAACAGAGAATGAATGTATAAATAGTTGACAAAACTGGCAAAATAGCATCAGAAGCCCCAGAAGGGATAGCTCTGTGATAATGATCAACAAATATTGTAAGTTAATAGTAAGGAGGTGTAACTCCCAGTTTGTCATACTTCATCTGTAACCTCTGTATGTAGCACAGAAGGCCACAATCTATGCTGCACCTGTGAATGTGTAGTAAATTATTAGGCTAACTAAAGCAGGAAACTAGGGAAGCCTAAGGTTCCACAGTAGGAAAAAATATTAGAAAAAAAGGCATCCACTGTAATGTGACAGAAGTTCATTCTGTAACTGAGAAAGAAGATATGCACGTTTGTTGCTTTTTGATAAAGTTCCTAGTGTGGCTCCACTATGGAACACAAGAGTAGCAAGACGCCAAGTAACCACGTCACTGGACACAAATGCCCAAAATATCAAAATTGCGAATCATGAACTGGCAGTATTTTTTCCAAGAAATAAAACCCTCTGCATCTCGCATTTGCGCAGCAAGCACCCCCCCCCCAACACACACCTACATGAAGAAGGGAGAAATCCCTCTCTCAAACAAGAATCAATACTGGTGCATGCAGAGAAACCACGGTCTTGGTGATTTTCTATGCGACACAGTCATCATTTTGTCCTCTGGTATCTTGTGACTTTGGCACAGTCATCATTTTGTCCTCTGGTATCTTGTGACTTTGGCAATTGATGCTTGGAGAATATTTACTCAGCAACCTCTAAAGAAGCAAGATGGCATGTAGTAGCAACAATCAATAAAGCATCTGTTAAATTAATTCATGCATGAAAGATTTATGTTGCAATTTGCTGCAAAGAATTAAGGTGTTAACTGAGATATAGTAATGCCAGAGTTTGTTATCCATAGCAAATAGAGTTAAATTACAGGAGTCAGCACCCCCCCCATGGCACAGATGTTTGTTTAATGTTTTGTCCATTGCAGCAAATTCTGCCCTCACATGTTTGATTGTTGAGCATTCTATATAGGATTACAATTATTGTAACATACAATTACAGGAAATAAAATTACAACATAAGTCAGTTCTTCACTGATGTGGTAAAATAAAAGAGCAAACATAAAAGCTGAAATAAAAATGAAAATCCTTGTAGAGAATAATATTGTACTGCAATGTTGTGAGCTAATGGTTGTTTAAACTTGGATCCAATATACACAGGATGACATGCTGTTTATTACATAGCTGATGTAAGCAAGCGTGTTGACTCGGCTCCCAACAGTTAATTTCTAAAGCTTCATTCTTGAAGTTGGTGCTTGTGACACCAAACATTTGCACTTTATACAGAGTATTTATCATCTGTATGACAAATGCTGTTCCCTTTGTTAATTGTTCTTCAAGGTTCTAATCCAAACCTTAACAATATCCTTCTTTTATGATCTAAGTTGGAAGTTATGAAGCTCATTAAGCAGCTGGCATTGGTTCATTCTTGGGAAAACCACAGGCATGCATGTTCTAATTTTAAAGAGCCCTTACTTTCCCACATTGCTAACAACTCATCCCATTTTAAACTATTCAGAATGCAGAATTCTGTCAGCATTTAGGAAGGATCTGTGTGTGTTTGTCAAAACATGCATAAGTGACTCAATCATGTTCAAAATTTGATCTCAAAATGGAGGTTCTTAGATCTCTGAAAAGCCCTCTGTAGAAATTATCAGGATAGGAACTTTAATCAACCTCAGCTTAATACAACCCTCTTTGGAGTTGCACTAACAATGATAGAATCTACCAGCTTTGCAAATACATTTTACTGATGGATTCCTCTCTTAGTTTTGGTCCATAACCTGATGCCTTTCAGTCATACCAGTTTATGCACATTTGCATTTACAAGTATTATAGCCAGTTACTCTTGCGATGGTATAGGTCATTTCTTGAAAATGAATTTGACACAACTGTTAAACTTTAGTGGGCAAAATTTCTAATTAAAATTCAAAATATACTTGAACATGGGCAGCAGCGCTGCAGCTCACCACTGATACCCTACACCCCAACCCACTTAAAACAGATAAATCTCCAAGATTTCTGCTTTTGGGAAGAAAAAAAAACACTTGTTATAGTAATATGATAACTGATTTCTAGAACTGCATGAGGCTTAAAATTCTAAAATCATGTGTTTAACTTCGTAAATGATGGTCATGGGGATTATTTGTTTTTTGAGAATGGCCAACCTATACATCGCCAGCCTGATTGAAGAACGAATGTTCTCCAGCAACATGTTAATGTACAGGCAATGCCCACTCAAACACAAGTCTGCCACTTCATGGCAGCATGTTAAGGCCACCATTTTAGGCTCTTTAAACAGAGCCTTGTTGTTTAGTGAGTGTAAAGTTCAAATAAAAAATAAATTAAGAAAAAAAGGAAGAAAAGTATGTGTGTTTGTGTTTGTTTCCGTTTGCTTTCCGTGTGTGAGTGGATACGTGCTTGCATAGTAAAAGTGTACGCAAGAGAGTGAGTGAGAGATTTAAAGACCGGGGAGACAGAATGCTGTCTGCAACAGGTTGTCAATCAATACACAAATGTAAAACTTTTAAACTCTGTCAGTATTGATTATTTTAATTCTCAGCAATTTATCAAGAATTACATACACAGTACAGCAATATAGGTAAAATCAGGGTATAGTAAAGGGAGCAGCAGGAGAAGAACATTTAAGGATGGGGAGGATCGAGAGCACCTTGTTTGTTTTTAAATTATAGGCATCGTGGATATATGATTCTGAGAATGAAAGTGGTTGCAGTTTCGTGTGTGTGTGTGTGTGTGTGTGTGTGTGTGTGTGCAGGCATTAAATAACTGCATAACTTATATTCTGCATATAAAATACATCCTCCAACAACAATTATGTATACTACAACCAGTTTTACAAGAAAAATATAAAAAAGTAATAAAAATAAATACATAAATAAATAAAAATACCAAATGCTGCCTTAATCAGAGGATCACTCCCAAACACTCGTATATGTATAAAAATGTAAGCCAAACCCAAGGATGAGTGATGGAGTGAAGCAGACCAAATAAGCAGGAGTAATCCAGAAATAATATAAAACTTTTAATCCACGGTATTGTAAAGCACAAGTACAATACACTACAAGATGCAGTTGATAAGCGCTTTCACCCAAAAATGAGCTTCATCAGATCTTATCAACTGCATCTTGTAGTGTATTGTACTTGTGCTTTACAATACCGTGGATTAAAAGTTTTATATTATTTCTGGATTACTCCTGCTTATTTGGTCTGCTTCACTCCATCACTCATCGTTGGGTTTGGCTTACATAAATAAATAAATAAATAAATAAAGCAGTTTAACAGATAATCCTGTCTCTACACACAATAATATCCTCCAGACTGTGTGTTGCTGTGTAAATAATACCCTTCTAGGGTGTGAGACCTTCTGCCTGTGGCATTAGGTCTCAGAACACCCCTGGGCATGTGTTATTTACATTGTAACACACCCAGTTAGGCATTATTGCTTGTTTAAATTATTAAGAGTACAAGGGGAGAACCTTGGTAAGAATGCATTAGGTAGTCTAAAAAATCAGCAGGTAAAATGCTGAAAAAGATAATTCTGAACTGAGTGCATATGTGGAACATTACGTTGAGTTTATATTATCTGACCTAATTCTAATGTTCTTTGACCACAGTCTTTGTAAACCTTTTCTTCTCAGTAAACTACCAGTGTTTAAAATGTCAAGGAAGATATTATAAGAGGAAGCATGTAGACCACTCCCCCATGAAGAATACTATTTCAGCTGGTCATAAGTTCATAGGTTCTGCAGGGCAATTGTCAGTGTCTCCCGTGTCATAGTGCTTCTTTACTGCATGTACCACAGGTAGCTGTAGGGAAGATTTATCTCAAGTACACCCCACAGATGACAGTCACCTCCTATTACTTCTGACAGCTGTTGCTGCTTGTTCAGTTCTGGGCCCAGATCACTGGTGTGTCAAGGGGTGAGAAACATATTTTCTTTCACTGTTAGCAGGCCAGCTTAACTGCCACTTCAGTCCATAGAAAGACAGGGTGCACATTTCCAGACCCAGACTAATGGATAAGAGTATCAGTAGCCATCTTAGTTGTATCATGAACTCAGACTACATAGAGTGCAAGTCCAATTATACTATTAGCTGTCATATCACAGGAAGTAGAAACATTGTTTTTTGTAGGTACCCTAAAGTTTCTGTAATATTTACCCTAATGAGGAGGACTGAATTTCCTATCCCAAAAATGAAGTATTGTCATTTGTAAAATCCTAAACAAATGCAAAGGGAAAATAGATAGCTGGGGTTTGTTTAAATTTTGCTTCACAAACACACTTATAAAATGTATTGCAGCATGCATTCCATATATCAGGTTGAAGAGAAACAATCATATCTACTGCATAACTTCATTTTAAAACTTGTGAAAAGAAGGGAAGTATTAGGCATTTACATGGAGTCATCAGAGGTGCAGGTAGTTAGACTTGGTTTCCATCACTGTCACCTCGATGCTAGATTTGGAACACTGTAAACTGATTGGGAAGCATTTTATGCTTATATGTTGTTCCTTCATGACATCAGTGTTCAAAAATGGCTACAATATGGGATTAATCAGGTTGCTCAGCAGAATGACTCGTCTGTACCCTTGGGTTGATTTTCTGGATTACAGAGGTGTAGCATCTCATTTAGTAGAGAATTGTACCAGTTGACACTTGCTGATGATAGCCAGAGGTCATAAATCTGCTACTGTACCAGCTGGCGAATAGTTATGATGACCAGAGGGTTTTGGATGTGTCACTGTTTCAGCTGCTAAGCACTTATAATGACCAAGGGCACAAATGTGTCACTGCATCAACTGGCAAATGATCAGGGCATCCAGAGGACTTAAATATAAATATGCCCCTTTCCTTTATGTATTACTTTACCTAAATTACCTAAATTAATAAAAACAAACATTGCTGCCATGTAACATTATTATTTTCAGTATATCTCATATTAGGGAAAATATCTGTCTGCTCTTTCCAAATGTTACATTTCCTTTTTTACCTCTGTACTTATTTAGTTACCACACTTAGCAACTTCTTAACACTGACTATTATAATGAATTGCTTGAATGTTTTGTAATGTCTCTTCTCATGTTCTTGATGTTCTTTCAATACATATTCTGTTTCATCACTGTAGGGAACATCCACAAGTGTTTTTATTTCTGCACTGTAGATCATATGACTGAAACCAGTCAGTGCTCAGAAGTACAATATAATTAAACTCATGTGTCTCTCTCTTCTCAAAAAGCGTATCAAGGATCCATTCTACTGCTATGGCTAAGCAGCAAAACATTCTGCAATGTTCATTGGAAAAGAGTTGTCTTACAAGCACTGCAACTTATTTAATGTTCTTCTTTCGGCTTTTCCCAGTTAGGGGTCGCCAGAGCGGAACTTCGGTCCGCTAATGATTGGCAGTAGATTTTTACGGTGATGAGGTGCCAGCCCGATGCCCAACCTTCAACAAAGGTATGCCCATTCACGTATGTCTTTCGAATGCTACTCGACCGTGGGGAGGACATGCAGACTCCACACAGAAGGCGCTCCAGCCGAGAATCGAATGGGAGAATCTCTTGCTGTGAGGCAACAACGCTACCACTGCACCACCGCGGCTTAGTCAGTGTAACTTGTTTAATACTGCAGTTATTTGTATTTGAAGGATGCTTTACTGTGTAAGCTACCCCATCCATATTCCATTGTTTATGGTCTACCAATGGTAGAGTATGTTCAAATGCAGGTATATTCCACACTACAGTTCTGGAAGTTTTTTTGGCTTCATTTTCTGGCTGTTTTTTGCCAGGTATACTGTTCTACATGTAACTGCAAGATCATGTTATTATTTTTGTGACACCCCAACACTGGCCCAGTAATCAAAGAGCCTCAATACTCATCACTGGCAACAGTGGGGGATGTACACACTGGGAGGATGACAAGTACACACACAGTAAAGTGAAATTTCCCTTAAGAGCACACAGAGATCACAGTCAGTCCAGGTTGGTTTCTCTCTCTCTTTCTCCAGATCCCCAATAAGACTCCCCACACTGGGACAACTATAGAGCTGAGATCTCAGCTGAGTGGCCAAGCTAAGACCTCCAGCCCCCTCTCTGTCCAACCAGTGCTTCATGTCCCTGCCCAAGTAGCTGACACACACACACACACACACACACACACACACACACACACACACACACACACACACACACACACGACGCGCGCGCGTGCACACACGCACATGTGCATACACATACACACGCGCGCACACACACACACGTGCACACACATACACACACATGCGCGCGCACACACACACACACACACACACACACACACACACACTCACTTTGAGATTTCACTTACACACACACACACACACACACACACACACACACACACACACACACACTTACACACACACACACACCTGGGAAAGGCTGCCACAGGTTTACTAGCTATGCCCCCTTCTGCCCAGACTGTAAGTTAGTTTTCACTGCCACCAGCCAGCTCCTTATCAGCTACTTTAAGGTCCTTAACAAAGGGTGTTCAATATTACTGTGTAATGTTGCTATTAATACAAATGGTAGTTTGACCAAGAGACAAGGATATTAGGAGTGGCCCACAGTGTCACCAAATAGATATGCAAGTAGTCTGAGAGCTTAAATATTTCTCACAGATATCAGCCACAATGATAGGTTTAAATATATTTAATAATAATTAATAAAAGAACAAAATAATACTCAGTAAGTAATCAGTTACATAGTTCAAAATCACAGGAAATATTTAAAACAACATTGCAGGACAGTCTCAAATAAATAAAGTAGACATCTAAGTTATACCCAAAAAAGGAGAGCATAGTCCAACAAAAACTACCAAAAACCAAAGAAACTGGACTGAAGACGAAGGGCACTACAAAATAAACTCCTTGGTAGTATTTTACCACAAAATAGACTCCTTTATTAAACAACGCTACAACAAAAGCAAACAAGTGTTTTCGTCCAAGTATCCCTCAGACTTCTTCAGTTGTAATGATACTTGATATACTGTTACGTCACTATATATACTATACTGCTATACTGCTCAGACAAGCTCCACGTGGGTTTACAGAGTGGTCCTAGCAGCAGGGAACTCAGAAAAGCGACTACCTTCTGGATTTAAGTATCTTTGCTTTTTTTTCACTTGAAATAGCTTCTGTAGCTTACCTTGAACTAGCCTGAACTGTTTTTTAACTGATTGCTGCATTATTTTAAAATCTGCACTTAAAGTTACATTTTAGTCGAATTTGATTGAAAGTTTGCTTGTTTGTTTAATTTAACTGTGGAGGCTGCCCACTAAAGTGTGCTAGCCTGTGTAACTAATTTATCACTGTTTCTGCATTTTCTGTGTGTTTCTACCAAAAAAACAAAAAAAAAAATAATCCTTGTTTTCCTGCCTTCCTCGACTAGTTTAGACCAGTTTACAGGCATTGCTGTATTCTGGGCTGTGGTGTAGTTCCTGTGTTGTCCATTACCTTACTTGGATAGAAGGAAGTTTCTTTGCTCACCAGTGGGAGTGGGGAGCCGTGAGCAGCCTACCTGTCCTTGGGGAAGTGACCTCAGCACAAGAAGCTGTAGTAATTGGTTGTTTGGGACCATTTCTAGCTCTTTTGTAGTTCACTGTTTAAAATCCGCCTCTGGGCGTTTTTTCTGGCTATACTGCTCAGACAAGCTCCACGTGGGTTTACAGAGTGGTCCTAGCAGCATGGAACTCAGAAAAGCGACTACCTTCTGGATTTAAGTATCTTTGCTTTTTTTTTCACTTGAAATAGCTTCTGTAGCTTACATTGAACTAGCCTGAACTGTTTTTTAACTGATTGCTGCATTATTTTAAAATCTGCACTTAAAGTTACATTTTAGTTGAATTTGATCGAAAGTTTGCTTGTTTGTTTGTTTAATTTAACTGTGGAGGCTGCCCACTAAAGTGTGCTAGCCTGTGTAACTAATTTATCACTGTTTCTGCATTTTCTGTGTGTTTCTACCAAAAAACAAAAAACAAAAAATAATCCTTGTTTTCCCGCCTTCCTCGACTAGTTTAGACCAGTTTACAGGCATTGCTGTATTCTGGGCTGTGGTGTAGTTCCTGTGTTGTCCATTACCTTACTTGGATAGAAGGAAGTTTCTTTGCTCAACAGTGGGAGTGGGGAGCCTTGAGCAGCCTACCTGTCCTTGGGGGAAGTGACCTCAGCACAAGAAGCTGTAGTAATTGGTTGTTTGGGACCATTTCTAGCTCTTTTGTAGTTCACTGTTTAAAATCCGCATTTGCACGGCTTTGCGCGGTCATCGCCGGTTAAACTTTTTCTGGCTCCGCCAAGTCTGCTGTTCAAATTTTCCCTTAAGGAAGCTCTACTCTTAGTATAACCAGACTACTCACTGTATTATAAGCCTAGCACTTGTTCTCAATACTTCTCTACTAAGTAAGCACTCTCATACTAAGTAAAGCACTACATCTACTTACCACCCATGTGAATACCCACTTCCCTTAAAGGTATACCACTCCCTTATACTGTTCTAGCATGTCGAGTGGTAGATTACTGGCGTCGTCTCCAGTTCAGCTGGTCAATTTGGGCATCTTGAGACAATGCTACAATTGTCTCATGTACACAGACAACCCTCTCCTCCTCCCAACAAACACAAATACATGTGAGAGATGCAACTATATAGCCAAACTGGAGGCTGAACTTTCTCAACTCAGGGCTGGCATGACCAGACAGGAGGAGATGGCAACCACACACACAACAATCCCAGTCCCACATAGACCTACCACAACTGCAAACCAAACACATAAAAACACAAAGACATACTCGGAGGCTCTAATAAAAAACTTACCAAAACAACAGAGGCTCCCAAAGCAGACATCCAAAAATCCACCACCTCAAAACAAAACACATGCAACACATACTTCAGTAAATCAGTGTATCGACCAATCGCAGCCCTTAAGGCCAAACACCTTGATGATACACTAGTAATAGGTGACTCCATAGTCAGACACACTGATGTCCCACTGACCAGGCTGAACAAGGAGAAGGTGACTGTGAGCTGTCTATCGGGAGCTAGGATCCGCCACATAACACACGCACTCAGATCACTCCAAAGCAAGTACAAATATGACTCCATCATTGTCCATGCTGGTGTGAATGACCTGAGACGTACCTCCCTGGACTACATGAAAAGAGACATAGAGGAGCTCTCCGATTATGTAGCCCAGGCTGGTATGACCCTGACCCTGAGCAGCATCTTGCCCTCACCAAGAATGATACCACAATACAAAGACAAGATGATCAGCTTTAACAATTGGCTCAAGTACTGGTGTCATTCTAAGGGGATCCAATGTCTGTCTGCCTGGGATGATATGTTGGACAAGCCACGCTGCTTCACAAGGGATGGCTTACACCTGTCACCACTGGGCTTCCAGATATTGGCTAAGGCTCTTGCCACCCCCATAGTACCTTTTTTAGGCAAGGCTCAAAAGACAAACCCACCTCCTTAGAAAACAAAAATGGAAAAAACTAAGGGTAATGCTGCTCAACGCCAGAAGTCTAAATCTCAATATACAGGCACTTGATGCACTCCTCAGCATGGAGAACATCGACGTCTGTGCAGTAACTGAAACCTGGTTCAAGGCTCCTGAGAGCACCCCAGCACTACCAGACTATACCTCGTATCATGCTTTTCAGCCCCAAAACCCGGGCAGAACCACAAAGGGAGGGGGAGTGTCCATATTCATAAAGGACACCCACACCTCCAGGTTAGTAGCAACACATGAAGCATCAGAGACCATACAGGTGCAACTAACCATAGGCAAAACTGCTATACAACTGGTAGCATGTTACAGACCACCCTCCCAATCTCAAGAACCCTACTCAGCCTTCCTGAAGACATTGGAGGATATGAATGTATCACAAAATACCATCATACTGGGAGACTTCAACTACCCAAACATAGATTGGGTACATTATTCTAGCCCTAATACCCTAGCCCAAAGGTTCCTGGAATTCATAAATTCAAATGCACTGGAACAACTAGTCACCTCTCCCACTAGGGGAGATAATATACTAGACCTGATCATCACAAACATGGGGACAAAATGCTCCACACCGGAAGTATACCCCTCACTAGTGAGATCTGACCACAAACTAATCACCCTGGATATACATATCACACCTCCACCCCCAGCACAAAAGACCACAGTGAAAAACTTCTCAAAAGCAGACTTCATTCTTCTTAAGACTGAGATGGTATCCTTTAAGCCCACCCACTGTGCCAGTGGATACCACATCCCACAATGCCGAATCCTTCACAAATGCTTTCTATGGACATCTCCAAGAATGCATGGATCATGCAATCCCAAACAAATCCAAGTCCCTCTCCACCAAATGTAAGCGTCCTGTCTGGTGGACCTCAGCCATAAACAAATTGTATAACAAAAGAAGGAAGCTACTGCACGTCAGAGCGAAATCCCATGAAGGGAAGACATCACTGATCAACATTAGCAGAAAACTACGTTCTCTCATAAAAACATCCAAGGCAAACTTTGAGAGAAAATCGCTAAGGACACTAAAGATAACCACAAAGCCTTCTTCAGCTATGTTAGAAACCTGGGCGGAAACCCTCAGATATGCTCAGAGTTGGTTCACAACAACAAAAAATACACTGAACCCACAGATATTGCTAACATTCTGGCTGACAGGTTCAGTGCAAATTTCTCGCCTCCTTCACCCCCAAAAGAAGAAATACTTATCCCAGCTGAATGTAATCTCCCTGTCATCTCAGATGTCCAAGTGAGAACTGCCCTAAACAAAGCAAAAAACACAGCATCAATGGGACCTGACGGTATCCGGGGTGCGTGTTACGTGAACTTCAAGAGGAGCTAAACCCACACATAAAAATGCTATTTAACCTTAGCCTTACTTCGGGATATGTACCTGAACACTGGCGTACAGCAACAGTGGTCCCACTCCACAAGGGGGGGTGCCTCTACAGACCCTGGAAACTACCGCCCCATAAGCTTAACTAGCCTGGTCTGCAAAGCTATGGAAAGAATCATTATGAAACTCATAAACAGAGACATAGGGGACCTACAGACACTTGACCCCACCCAGTTTGGCTTTGTAAAGGGCAGATCCTGCCTTTTAAACCTGGTTGACTTTTTCGAAACAGTCACTAGAGCCATTGATGAGGGCAAAGCAGTCCATACAGCATACCTGGACTTGGCTAAGGCCTTCGACACAATACCCCACTCAGGCATCATAGATAAGATAAACAGCTTAAAAGTAAACCCTTATGTCACTAGATGGGTTGCAAACTGGCTAAAGGACAGAACCCATAAAGTTAAAATCGCTGGAGCAATGTCAGACTCAAAGCCAGTCACAAGTGGTGTCCCACAGGGATCTGTCCTGGGACCCCTCTTGTTCGGCATTTATTTCTCAGATGTTAAAGCAAACATGGGAGGGCTGTGGCTGACAAAGTTCGCAGATGACTGCAAACTAGGCGCCGTAGTCGATACACCAGCAGACACACACATCCTACAAAAAGGCCTCACTGAAACGGACAACTGGTGCCGTAGTCACGGCCTTAAACTAAATGCCAAAAATGTATAGTCATCCCTTTTGGAAAAAACAAAGTACCCACAAATTATCACATAGACAGCAACCCACTGAGTACGGAAAAAGTAATCAGAGACCTAGGGACCCAAGTAGACAGCGACCTCTCATTTGACACCCACTTGCCAAAGTGGTTAGAAAAACATTCTACCTTGCACACCTCATCATGAAGGGATTCACATCCAGATCCAAGGATGTCATTGTACCCCTATATTCCTCCCTCATCAGACCCATGATTGAGTACAATGCCCCATTTGGTATGTACCTCACCCGGCACTTGCCACAGCTGGAGAGACCACAAAAGTACCTCACCAAAAGGATCAAGGGTCTCCAACATATGTCTTATTCCGCCAGACTAAAGAAACTTCAGCTCTATTCAGTAGCATACCGCCTGCTCAGAGGTGATCTCTGCCTGACGTACAAGGCCATGTCCAATCAGGATCTGATGGACATGCTTCACCTCAAAAAATCCAAATCCATCAGGACCACGAGAGCTAAAGACTTAAACCTCGGCACAAGTATGAATAGGACATGCTGGAGGGATAGATTCATAACCCAGAGGCTTCCCATGCTTTGGAACAGGATCCCAGTTCATATTAGGCAGAGCCCCTCACTGACTCTCTTCAAGAGAAATCTTGATGAGTGGATGGGAGATCGTAAGTTTACCCCAGGGGTCACATCTGTGTCACTGCTAGACAGGGGCACAGTAAACTAATTCTATTATATAAGGGGACCCTCATTGTGTCACTACTAGACAGAGGCACAGTATTCTAGATTTATTCTGTACATTTCATGGGGTGGCAAAAGCCACATCACTATGGCTAGGCTTACAAATGCCCCAGGGCAGATAGCCTAGTACTATACTATGAAACTATGAAACTATATAACCATTAGAATGAATTAAATTAATTATTCAATGAAAACAACACCTGGTATTTAAAGGTGTAATATAGCTTACATAATAAATACATAATGAAAACACTTTAAAAGTTAAAAATTTAAAAATATAAAACTGATACCCCTACAGTTGGAAATAAAATCATATAATTTAAAAAAATGAAAAATATAAATATCTTGTAAAAATACATGTACAATAAAAAACTGTATAAAAGAGACTTTTTACATGAAACAAAGTTATTTGATTAAAGTTTGGCAGACCTGAGTTTTAACAAGGGAACCAAGAAAATGTTGTCGTTTAAACCTGGCGGTTTGTTTGCCTCGAGTACAATCTGCCAAAAGGCTTCTCTGTATTCTAACTTAGATTCCCAAGGACCACCTTTCGAGTGTTTTAATTTATTCTAATGGTTATGTATAGTGGCGTAACAGTATTCACTATTGCCTCAGTCGAACAATCCCGTTCAACAAACATCAAAATAAAAATAAAAAAAATATTACTAAAGTGCTTAGACACACCACAGTATTGATGGCAAGAATGTCAGCCACAAAAGGTCGACAATGGAAATGTTGAGAGTCAACATGCATACCCCGCTCCCCCGCTAATTATATACACTAACTCCAAAATCGGACAATCCCCAGGGAAAGACAATATTCCCCACTAGTGGCTGTCCATCTATCACACCTGTCAACCATCTGTATATGTCTACCTTTTATATATATATATATTGGTCATTGTTTCAGTTGATGATTGTTTTTGTTGAGTGCTCTTGTATGCTATCCTTAAGACCTGAAACCAGGCATTGGGTAGTCCTTTTCAGGAAGGGGATTAAACTTTTTGGTAACCACAGTTGTTGCTGGGGTAGTAGAAGGGATATATTGAGTACCACGTGACAGCCATCTAGAGCTGGTGAGATTTTTTTATTTATTTTTTCTCATCTTCTCATGAGGTTACTCTTGAATGTTGAATGTGTAATGGAAGCAGATGTCAGCCTCACTAACTGCATATTTTCATTATGTATGTTTATCAAACACAATCTGCATGTGCGCCAAGAGCTGGCCTTATGCTCTTCATTACAGGATACCTCTGTAGTGGAAAGTCCCAGTCCCTCCCAAGATAAGGCAGCCAGTCATTGGCTGCTTAGTCATCCCTCTTCTACATGGCTTTTCAAGTACTAATTCTGCTGTTCAAATTCCAGTTTTATGCATCATAATTATATGTGAAACCTCTGCAGCAATACAGTTGGTCTTGAAACTGACTTTTACATCATATAAGGAGTGCTGAGCCTACTTCTTCTACCCACCGCCTTACATGGAATGCTAATAGAGTTTGGATAGTCTCTTCATTTATTTTATTTTATTTTATATTTGTTTACCGGATTGGTCTGACTAGGCAATCAGGTGCCCTTTTTCAGCAGAGACCCAGGGAGAAAAGCTTCACATGCATGACAATCATAAAAATACAAAATACAAAAGCTCCACATACATGATAAAAATACAAAAGTCAGAGATGAGTACAAATTAATAGAACAAACAATAGTATATCATGGCATAGTATGATGAGAAGTTACAGAAGTGTACAATATATAGAGTGTACAGTAGTAAAGCAGAAAATATAATGTATTTGAGTAAGACAACGCAGTAATACTATATACAATTATATACATTCATTTAAAAATACAGTTCATTATGGTAGTTTTTTTTTTTTTTTTGACCTTTGAGTATTGCCAGAGGAAGATTTATCTGAATGGTGGTAGTAGGCTAGCCATGGTCAGTACAGGTACATTGCCAGATGAAATTGAGGTGGGCTTTTAACTGGGTTTTAAAGAGGGGACTGCTGTTTTGCAATCTGAAATCTGGTGGAAGAGAATTCAAGACTTTAGCAGCTGTGTAGGAGTAGAGGGATTCACCAGCACTGTGTCTACACTTAGCTACTTCAAGAAGGGCTTTGTTTGTGGATCTTAGTTGGCAAGCAGAATTGTGAAAGCTGAGTAAGCCTGAGAGCTCAGGAATCTTGTTTGGGTGGTACAGCAAGAAATGAACCATGGTGAGTTGGTTATAGTTTAATAAGTTGGGGAGTTCTAGTTGTTTTAGTGAGTGACAGTGGTAGGAGCAGGAATTAGAGATTATAGCACATAGACAATTTGTGTAGGTCTGTCTTGTTAAGGTTTGTTAATACAGGGGATGCATAGAGCAATGTAGAGAGAAGGTGAGTTCTGGATGTAGTATTTTCGGTGTCTTGGTTGGATAACTTTTGCAGAGGTATAGGGTTCCAGTTTTTTTATGGACTTTGCATATGGTTGGTGCTATATGTCTGTCATACTTTAGGTTTTGGTCAAATATTGCACTAAGAAGTTTAGCTTGTGATACTGGGGAGGTTTGGGTGTTATTGGCAGAATTGATAGAGAAAAGAGCAGAAGAGTCAATAGTTTTGTAGGGTGGAAACGCATAATTTGAGTCTTTTTGGGGTTAACTATTAGTTGTCAGTTTTTTTAACCAGTGTTCAATACTGGAGAAGGCCTCTTGGGTTTAGTCTGGAGTGGTTGGATTGTGGAGGCTGAGCAGATCAGTGTAGTATTATCTGCATATTGGATTATTGTAGCTTGTTGGGTGGAGGTGTGAAGGGTGTTTTTTAAAATATTAAATAATAGGGGTCCCGGAATGGATCCCTGTGGTACATCTACTGTTGCTGGGAGAAAGGGGGAGAGGGAATTATGCCACTTAACTGCTTGTTGGCAGTTGGATGGGTAGTCTTGAAACCAGAGCAAAGAGGGGTTGTTTAGGTTGAGTTTAGCTAGGATAGTAAGTAGTTTGCTGTGAGATACTGTATCGAATGCTTTGGACAGATCGAGTGAGGACACTAGGTTTCCTTGGTTCCTATATTGAGTGACAGTGTTGGTGAAGGATATGAGGGCTGTGGTGGTGCTATGAGATGGGTGAAAGCCATGTTAGATGTTGGTGAGGAGACTATTTGTAAGTAAATGTTTCATCAGCTGAGAATTGGTAAGTTCGGTTGAGGGACCACCTTTGTGAAAGGATATTATGTAGATGGTTTTCCAAAGGGCTGGAATTGTATGCTCGTTGATAGACCAGTTGATAAGTATTGAGATGGGATAAGCTATAGCACTAGCGACATTTTTGAGGTACTTTGCAGGGAGTTTGTGGATTGCTAAGGTGGTGGATTTTAGTTTAGTGAGGTGCTTGTATATTGTGTTGGTAGGAACTGGTTTGAGAGTGAATGGGGGGTATGAGTTTGGGTTGCTGACTTGTGGGGGTGTGCAGGTCTGGCTGTTATAGTTAGGTTAAGGATGGAAGAAGTGAAGTAGTTGTTAAATTGGGTAGCTATCTCGATATTATCTCCTCTTTAACTGGGGGGGGGGGGGGTAGTGGGTTTGCCTGGTTGTAATACTTGGTTGACAGCTGCCCAGACTTTTGGGGGTTAGTGGTATGTTTTACTTGTAGCTCTGTGTAGTGATTTTTCTTAACTTGCCTTATCTGTTTTTTGCTTTATTACATAGTAAGAGGAAGATCTGCCTGCTGTGATCGGTCTTATTGTGACACCATGTATCCCAAGCTTTATCTTTTTTAGAAGGGTTCTTGTGTTTTTAGAGAGAAATGGGACTGGGTTGTTTTCTATTCAAATTGTCCATAGGTGGCCATCTGATTTAATATATTTAAAATGGTGGAATTGAAGGAGCCCACTGCCTTGACTAGTGTGAGGGTTGTTAGGGGAGTCCAGTTGCAGTACCTTAGTGCATTAATGAAATGCTCAGGTATGAAATTTTTTGAATTATGAATTTCACGTAGGGTGGTTGTTTTAGTGGTTTTGAGGTGTTGTCTTAATATGAATGTGGGTAAATGGTCACCAAGACCATTTGGTACTGTACCATAATATTGGGCAGTAGATGGGTTGTTTGTAAAGATCCAGACAAGTATGGATTCCTTGTTTGTATTTTTGTCAATACGGGTGGGTGTTTGGATAAGTTGAGTATAGGAATACAGGTTGATGTAATTAGAGGGGACAGTTGTATTGATGGATATCCAGTCAATGTTAAAGTCCCCTAGGAGGAGTGTCTCCTGTGGGTGGTTTGCAGATGTCCAGTTTAGTATAGACTCAAGAGTAGGTATCTTGTCACCTGGGGTAGGTAAATACTCACTAAGTTTACTTGCTTATGTTGGTTGATTTGAATTTTGGTGAATAGGGTTTCTGCATTGCTAAATGTTGAGTTTTTTTATTTTATTTTTTTTATGTACAAGGTCTACCTTGAGGACAGTCTTATATAGTATGGTGATGCCTCCACCTTTTTTGATAGTTCTATCAGCCCTGATTATATTATAGCCTGGGGGAAGTATCTCATTGTCCTTAATGTAGGGTTTGAGCCAAGTCTCTGTAGTGAGTGCAATGTCTGGGTTGTAATTGGAGAGTGTGGCGTATACTTTGTCAATTTTGTTCAAGATACTTCTAGTGCTCATACTAAGTATAAGTAGGTCACAGGGTTTTTACAGTTAATTGCATGTTGGATGTTTGGAGGTTAGTAGTATTGGTTGTGGGGCCTGGGTTGGGGTGTATATCACCACAAATTTGGATTTGAGTTTGTAAGAATAGACATAGAGATTGAATTTTGAGTAGAAGTTTAGTTAATCTGTTGGGTTTGGTGGAAGGTATGGTGGAATTAATATATTTGACTTTGTATAGCTCAGTGGTAGAGTAGTTCAGTAAGTGAAGTTGGATGTTGGAGAAGGGAGTGTTTCTATATGGTTGGTAGGTGGAAGTTAGGGTTGGGGTGGGGTGAAATATTATGTGAGTATTATGGTAGCAGGTAATGTTATAAAGTGTAACAAGGGTAGCTAGCAGTAATAGATGAGACGTAAACATAGTTACTTGAGGGTTTGTAGATGGTGGTTTGGTTAATGGTGATAGTATGGGGATATAGAGTATGGTAGGAGGACTTGGTGGGTGGAGGGTGGGAGCTTGTTAATGTTTGCAATTGTGTTGTTGTTTTGGGATTGGTTGAGGTGGTGAGTGGAATGTGGGAGGGGTGTGGTTTTATGTGTATAAATTGGCAGATACTGGGGGTGGGTGGGAATTCGGGACAGGACAGGGGAGCAGAGTGAAGCTTGAGCGTAGTGTGGGCAGAACGAAGTGGGCAGGCCCAGATCAGTAGTCAGCTGTTAGAAACCACTCAGTGAACCTTAAGAAAAGGTATGCTGCCACTTTACTTTATACTGTTAAATTAAGACAAATGTAGACATTATCTAATTTTACCCTGAAATTCTTAAAAAGGATATAAAATTAAAGCTGGGGTTAGTTACAGATGAAACAGGAGAGGTAATGGAATGCTATTTTATAGATTTAAGTTTTTCTCAAAAGAAAATAGACTTTAGTTGGGGGGGACACTGGAGAGGGTTATGCAGCTGTTGCTTCCTGGTGATGTACTTGTCAGTACAGTGGTTTGATTAAGGGACTATACAATACAGCAGAATGTACTAACACACTCACTATACAGCAGAATGTACTAACACACTCACTAACATTTGTTTAATTTAGTGCAGTTAAGGTATTTTACTGTCTAGGCACTTGGAAGTTAAGCACCTACATTAGTTTTTAGTCTCTTTAGTTACAGGACAGTGTTTGTTTCTGCGCAGTGTGCAAGAGAGATTTTTGAGGTTTCCACTGCTTGTTATGGGGGGGCAGAGACCCACTTAACCTGATGGGTGGTTTGGATTACTAAATAAAAAATAGAAAAAATGTAAGAGAGCATTAGATTAAGGCAGCACAAGCTAGTAAGTAATAGCTCTGGTAAAGCTGTAAGAGTCAGGGGAATGGCATACAGTATCAAGATAGGTTATAGCCTAGTAAAATATGTTAAATGATGCATAGGAGAGCTATAGAAATGAAAGTCATGTGTGCAAGTGTGTCAGGAAAAATTAAGCCGTGTAAGACTGGATTTGGTTTAACAATATTCAATAACAAAAACATCAAGTAATGGCAATGGTTGTTCCTGCTTCAGCACCTGATAACATAAATCTTTTCTTGTGGCAACATACAAAAATAAAATGTGAATAATACAAAAAAGCAGTTCTCTACTACATTAAGCAAGATACACTTTCAACATGTTTTAAACACTAGTCAATGCAGTTAGACAGAGCAGTTAAATGCAATATGTGAAATTACCCTTCTGGCTCTATAACAGTTAACAAGGAAACAGAACATATCTAGGTGCATATGTGACAGCAGTTCAATAAGCAGAAATATCTAAAGGCATCCTGCAGTGTTAACAAATAGAAACAGATAGTGTAAGCTTTTGTAATAATTAGGTATTAAACTACAGTGTACAGCATACCTTGAATGCAACCTATAGCTTAACTAAATTTATTTTTTAAACAATTTATTTTATTTATTTGTTGTAAACTTCTGGGGGTGACAGGGTTGATGTTAGCATTTTGGAGATCCCCAACAACTGTCAACCTGGGGACCTCCTGGACATTTCCAGTCTAGGCATCAGCTATCACTGCCATCTCTCCTTTTAGTTAATACTGCAGAGTTTTAGGAGTAGTAATCACAAACTGAACTGTAGCTACAATACTCTTACATTATGACAGGACTGTGTACCACACTATGTTGTCCTGGTTTACCTTCATTTGTGCGTATTGTACATGGGCAAACAGCAATTGTCTGAAAGGCAGTTTGTAAAGTTTGCGAACGCCGAACGGAAAAAGGTTTGAATGTGCAATGAGCAAATGCACAGTGACATTCGCTCATTGCACATTCAACATTTTGGGGCTGATTGCACTATAGTGGGGATTGGAAAATGGTCCTGTTCCCCACTGTAGTGCGATCTCGGAGTTAGAATATTAAAGTAGGGGTGTGTGGGGGGCTTGCCCCCCACATAGGGGGTTCAGGGGGGCTTGCCCCCCTGCTTTACACTTCATTAGATTTTTTTTCGACATTAATGTTCGAAAATCAGTGAATCTGCTTTTCGATTTGCTGATTTTCGAACATTTAAAACTGTCACTGTTTTCATTTTCTTGGTTACGATTCGCTCATATGAGCAATCGCACCACTGTGATTCAGCTTTGTAAAGGTAAACCTGCTGTCCCATCTCTCACAATGATTGACATTTAGTTACAATGATTGTACATCATCACAACTTTATGTGCAGGACTGGCCTTAGGTGAAACGGTATCCTACTACAAGCATCTTGTAGTAAAGAGCAGAAGTTCAGCTCTAGGTGCAGATACAGAGTGTGTTTTAGATAAACATACATAAAGAAAATACGTTTTTCTCTAAATGACCACTGCACCATATTCTGTAAATGACCACTCACCATTCTCACCTAATGATCACAAAAACACAAAATGTCCTACCACAAATTATCAAAAGTAGAACCATCCCAGATGCCTCTGCTGAAAACCTTAATGCTGAAGTTAGCGTAACTGACTGGCCCTGCTCTACTACTACTCTGGCCTATTTTTTACCTTCTCTACTTTTTTATAATAGATTTGCCCAATCCCAAGAGTATACACCCTCAAAACTGTGACAATGTGCTTCACCTTCTCCACGGATTACAAACCAAATAAGATAGTTTATAAAAACAGAAATAAATCCTAGGCTGACTAGAAATCCAAGCCTTTTTAACTTGGATAATTTCAATATATGGTCTGAGCTGAAAAAAGAAACCAGATTAGCAACTATTTTAGCTAAAACTGAATACTGCAGATCAATGCAAACCTACTTCGGCCACCATACGAAATTCTGGAAAGTCCTGAAAACCTGACTTTCTCCAATATACTTCTAAAATCTAATGAATGTCTTAAGCTTCCACCTTCTTTTATCACTGAACTAACAGACAATATCAGCAGCCCCCTCACTGCTCAGTGCGTCATTTTCCTAATATCCCCCACATATCACACTGTCTCTTCCCTTATGCAAAAATACTTAAGCACCTTCCATTGCACTTCAAGATGGTTAGTAGTAAAGCAATTCAAAAACACCTACATCAAACTGACTGCTCCTATCAGCCTTTACTCCACAGTACATGCCCTAATATATTTAACTCATTTAGTCTTGAATAGCAGGCGGCTAATTAACAACCTTTGGTTCCTGAGGTCTTTTGAGGTAGGAAACCACTTGTTTCCTGAGAGCTTTTCTCCAAAAGTCTCTACTGAAAACATACTTCATTAGAAATAAAATATTCGATAAATTATATGATAGCTCTATATGTGTGCCAGATAGATGCAAGATATCACTGAGAGAATTGTTCACCTGTTTAAAAGCTTTCTGGTGTTGCATGACAAGGCAGGTTAGCATACTGCTATTCTGTGATATTCCCAACTCTATGCAAATTATGCATATAATATTTTCTCAATATTTCAAAGCAATATTAATCTATAAAACCATTTGTGTTAGATGACAAGTAGTGTCAGTACTGAATGCCTTAATGTTTTATATAAGATGGCACCATTTTTTCACCTGTAGGTCACACTTTTTTATGAAATTAATACTGTTATGAAAATATAGGAAATAGTCTTTACTGCTTTAACAAAATAAATTCATATCTGTGTCTTCACATTGTCCACCATGTTTTAATGTCATTTTTTATTAACCACTGCTTGAATATACAACCTCTATCATAATAGTATCACACTCTGTTTTTGCATTAATGCAAGCATAGAAATGTCATATTTTTTATGTTTTCCAAACAATCTTTAATAACTCCATCCCATCCACTTTACATCACATATTGATCATTTCACTATGTGTGCTTAGCAAATCATTTCATCTTATAGATGCTGCCTTGCTGCCTTAGTTTTATGTTTGTATCTTTACCAGGACTATAGAAATTCAATTTTGAAAATGGTGACAAATATACTCACTTCGGGAGTAAAGGGAAGTTTTCTTTAAAGATAGGTATGCTCTTACAGGATGCACAGGAACCCTGATTCCCTGACAGTTATACTCTTGTAGGAAGTAATGAATTAAACTAGGTTGCACACTACTAATTAAATGTCTTGCCTTTCTTTAAAGTTTAACACTGACCACTAAGACTACACCCCACAGCTTTAAACCTACTCTAGCACTTTCTCTGGTTAAAGTCCCTAACTCCTCCTCAGCCTCTGTTTTCAGTCCCATTTCTAACCTATGCTCCCCCACTCGAATTCTTAAAAAAGATGATTTATAATCAAATCCTAGAATATGTTACAAAATATGACATTCTTCTCATCAAGCAACATGCAGTGTGGCTTCTGGCCTAACTATAGCAGCAATGCTGCCATCTACACCTTCACTGATCCCATAATCTGCACTATGAAGCATAATAGTACATTGGCAGCTGTCTTTGTTTACCTTATAAGAGCATTTGACACAGTTGAGATGTACCTCTCTAAACTATATGAAGACAGACATGATTGAGCTCTCGGATTATGTGTCTCAGGCAGGTATGTCCTTAGCCTTGAACATCATTTTACCTTCATCTAGGATGATGCCACAATACAAACAGAAAATGATTGACTTCAGTAATTGGCTTAGTTTCTGGTGTCACACTAAGGGGATACAGTATCTATCAGCCTGGGATGACATGGTCGACAGACCTCAATGCTTTGCCAGAGATGGTCTTCATCCGACACCACTGGGATTTCAGCTACAGGCTAAGGCTTTTGCCACCCCCATAGTGGCCTTTTTAGGCAGTGTCTCAAGGACAAAATTCCAGATGTAAAAACTCCATCTAAAACAACCTCAAGGTTATGCTGCTAAACGCTAGGAATCTTAACACAAAATGGCACTCACTGGAAGCAGTCCTCACCTTGGAAGACTTAGACATTTGTGTAGTCACAGAGAACTGGTACAAGGCTATGGAGAGCACCCCAGCTGTACCAGGCTACACCTCCTTCCACAAGGAGACTACAAACTGAAGGCATGAAAACTAATGGAGGTGGTGTATCGATATTCATTAAAGATAAATACACCTGCAGATTGGTTAAACAGTAGGATTCCCTGGAGATACTTCAGGTGAAATTAACTGTGACACCTATTCAAGTTATGGCCAATTACAGGACCCCCCCCCCCCAATGAATCAGGACAGCCATTTTGCCTATTTGGATCTACTTAAGTCTATTATGATACATCCAAACACCCTGGATTTGGGTGACTTTAACTACCCATCCATTGACTGGGTAAATTATTTGTGCTCTAACTTGCCCAAAGGTTCCTCAACTTTGTTAACTCCAATGCACTGGACCAGCTAGTTGACACCCTCACAAGGGGTGCCAACATCCTCAGTCTGGTGCTTACCAATATGTGGGACCACTGTAGCACCCCCACTATGAGGTCTCCCCTAGTGAGATCTGACCACACATCAGTCTCATTTGAAGCAACTATCACACCTGACCCTGCCCCCCAGCAGCAGCCTAACTAAAAAAATTCTCCAAAGCAGATTACAACCTCTTACGGGATGATATAAATAGCTTTACTGCCCCTCTCTCCTCAGATGGAACTGGCAACTATGCTGAGTTCTGCACCAGTGCTTTATACAAACACCTGTATAACTGCATTGATTCATCCATACCTGATAGGACCAAAACAAGCTCCTCAAAGAAGAACAAACCTGCCTGGTGGACAACTGCCATGAACAGGCTTTACAATAAGAGGAAGAAATTGCTGTCTTAGAGTAAGAGGGAGCGAGCCCTAAATTGGAAACACTCTCAGGAGAAACAAGCAAATAAGACTTCTTGTGAAGTCCTCCAAAGTAAACTATGAATCCAAATTAGCTTTCTCAATTAAGGACAACCACAAAGCAGTTTTTAGTTGCATCCATAATCTAAAAGGAAAGGCCCAGATTTGTGCCAAACTAGTAGTTAATGATACCACATATACTGAGTCTGCGGACATAGCTAATCTATTATCCAACAAGTTCTGTGAAAACTTCACCACCCTGTCTCCACCACAAATACCCCATTACATCCCTACCACCTGTCCTCTACCTTGTATCTCTAAAGAGCAGGTTATAAATACCCTCTCTAAGGCCAAAAACACAGCATCTATGGGACCTGATAACATCCCATGTTGTGTCCTACATAGGCTCAAACAACAAGTAGCAACACCACTGGGTAGTCTTTTCAATCATAGACAAAGCTCTGGCTTCATCCCAGCTCAATGGAAAATGACCACCTTTATCCCCTTGCACAAAGGTGGTGCTTCCACTGATCCGGGAACTACAGACCTAGTATCCTGAGCAGTCTTATCTGCAAGGCCATGGAGCAAATCATTGTGGACCTTATCAACAAAGATATAGGTAATATCCATACACTTGACCTTACTCAGTTTGGATTTGTCAAAAGGAGATCATGCCTGTTAAACCTGCTGGACTTCCTTAAAGACAGTCACCAAGGCCTGGATGAGGGAAAATATGTGCATACAGTCTACCTAGACTCTGAAATCACTGTCACTTTATTTGGTTTCATACAGACTCCTCAGAGGTGATCTATGCCTTGCATATAAGGCAATCTGTGACCCTGCTTTAATGGAAATGCTGCATATCCGCAAGTCAAATGGTGCATGGGTTACTCGCTCTAAAGACCTTAACCTGGTATGTGATATTAATAGAACCTGCTGCAGGGACAGATTTGTCTCCCAGAGGTTACCATACCTTTGGAATGGACTCCCAGTTTATGTCAAACACAGCACCTCATCGGTCCTCTTCAAACACAGTCTGGAGGATTGGAGGGGTAACCGTAAAGTCACCCCAGGGGTTCTACCTGTATCCCTCGTGGACAGGGGCAATTCATGCTCATCATTGAAATAAGGGTAGAACTTGGTTAGGCTTGTAAGGGCCCTAGGGCCATTAGTCTAGTAACATCTTATGGTCCTATGATTATACACTCCTGCTTTAGAAACTCTCAGAGGTAGTGTGATGGTTCCCTAATTACGTACATAATCACACATTCCCTATCCCAGGACCTAATAGCACGTATACCTCTGTAATAATTAACAAAGGGGCTCCCCGAGGATCTGTATTTGCTCTTTTCACTTTTCATAAATGTTTTTCATTGGGACCTCCCTCATATCAATTGGATGGTTGGGAGGGTGGCTTAATGGCTAAGGTGTTTGCCTTAAAAACACAAGGTGCAGGGTTTGAGTCTCACAAGGGATAATTGGCTAGGCTTAAAATGGCTCACAAGGGCAGTTAGTGTAGTACTAAACTATAAACTATGAACTATGAATTATATATACAGACAGCATTTTGGTACTGAAATGGGACAAAATCAACTCCAGTCTGCAAATAGTCCTTAAAAATGGCTTTGCAAGCATTTGGAATAGGGTCAATATGAATATAGTCACTGTAAACACTCAAAAAAACTCAGTGATGCTTTTGGCACACATCCTAAACTACAATAGATGAACCACTTCAGTGTGTTTGACCCCTCAGGCTCTCCTTCCCTGTAGTGAAAGAACAAAATATCCCAGTTTACTGTTAATCCAGCATCTAAAATTTTATAAACATACCGAAGCCCAAATATGCAACAGTTTTCTCCAAATCAAGAATCTCCTACAAAATTTTCAGCCTACTAACCACAGAGGCTGGACATTCTACTGCCATCAAGTTACTACCTTCCAAAATAGAATATGGGCTTACAACCATATCTGTCTGCTCCTCACAAAACAACTGACACCTTTCAACTGCTGAAAACCAAATATTTAAGATTTATCCACCAGTCTAACTAGAACGAACATCACTATACCACTCTGAGTATGAAAAAGTAGCTAATAGCCATAATGAGAACATTCTTGCTCCTAAACAATCTTACAGTACTTTCAAAGTCCTGCATTAAAAATACTGACAACCCTCTGCTACAAACTCTCTATTAAATGTTGTCCCTATAGCCTCCTTGGCTATGAGGCTATCCAACAAAACAGGCTTACCTTTACTCTTTTGTACCTGTGAAAGATCCTTGAATAAAGTTGTCCCTGCATGCTGGAAATCCCTTCCTGAAAAATTTGAGAAAGTGAAAATTGAAGATATTCAAGTAATCTCTTTGCTCTAATCTCAGCCAATATAACAAATGAAATATTTCAGAGACACAGGGTACTCCACCATTCTCACTTTAGTACTATTTGCTAGTCTCGATTCTAACTCGGTCTTCCTAAGCTCATTTATTAGAAAGCAGGGGGTATCTCTCTCTTTATATACACACAGACACACACGCACACACACACACACACACACACACACACACATATATATATATATATATATATATATACATACACATACATACACATGCACACACACACAGATATTTATTTATATATATCTATATAAATTAAATGGATGTATGTGTAGAGTAAACTTTATCAAAACACCCAAACCCACAACACACATTGATATTCATAAAGTTGACTTTGCAAATGTCAACAAATTGGTAGACATGTGGTGAGCAACAATCACTGCACATGCAAATGTTTCATTAAACAATACAAAAAAATCATTTTTTGCAAGGGGACAAGCCACCCTGCACCTCTTGATAATTATATATACTAACTCTGAGAATGCACAATGTCAGGGGAAAAGGCAGGATCACAGCACTGAGCAAAGAGTGCAGCAGTACCCCATGGGTGGTTCTCTGTAGTGGTATGACAGTACCCTATGGGTGGATCGCTGTAGTAGTATGGGAGTACCCTATGGGTGGATCTATGTAGTGGTATGGCAGTACCCCATGGGTGGTTCTCTGTAGGGGTATGACAGTACCCCATGGGTGGATCTCTGTAGTGGTGTCACAGCACCCCATTGGTGGATCTCTGTAGTGGTATTGCAGTATCCCATGGGTGGTTCTCTGTAGTGGTATGGCAGTACCCCATGAGTGAATCTCTATAGTGGTATGGCAGTACCCCATGGGTGGTTCTTTGTAGTGGTATGACAGTACCCCATGGGTGGTTCTGTGTGGTGGTATGACAGTACCCTATGGTTGGTTCTCTGTAGTGGTATGGCAGAACCCCATGGTTGGTTCTCTCTAGTGGTATGGTAGTACCCCATGGGTGGTTCTCTGTAGTTGTATGACAGTACCCCCATGGGTGGTTGTCTGCAGTGGTATGGCAGTACCCCATGGGTGGTTCTCTGTAGTGGTATGGCAGGACCCCATGGGTGGTTCTCTGCAGTGGTATGGCAGTACCCCATGAGTGGTTCTCTGCAGTGATATGACAGTACCCCATGGGTGGTTGTCTACAGTGGTATGGCAATACCCCATGGGTGGTTCTCTGTAGTGGTATGGAAGTACCCCATGGGTGGTTCTCTATAGTGGTATGACAGTACCCCATGGGTGGTTCTCTGCAGTGTTATGACAGTACCCCCTGAGTGGTTTTCTGTAGTGGTATGACAATATCCCATGGGTGGTTGTCTGCAGTGGTATGGCAGTACCCCATGGGTGGTTCTCTGTAGTGGTATGGCAGTACCACACGGGTGGTTCTCTGTAATGGTATGACAGTACCTAATGGGTGGTTATATGTAGTGGTGTGGAAGTACCCCATGGGTGATTCTCTATAGTGGTATGGGCAATACCCCATGGGTGGTTTTCTGTAGTGGTATCACACTACCCAATGCATGGATCTCTGTAGTGGTATGGCAGTACCCCATGAGTGGTTCTCTGTAGCTGTATGGCAGTACCCCATGTGTGGTTCTCTGTAGTGGTATGGCAGTACTTCATTGGTGGATCTCTGTAGTGGTATGTAAGTATGCTAAAGGTGGTTCTCTGTAGTAGTATGGCAGTGCCCCATGGGTGGTTCTCTGGAGTGATATGGCAATACACCATGGTTGGATCTCTGTAGCAGTGTGGCAGGACCCCATGGATGGTTCTCTGTAGTGGTACAACAGTACCACATGGGTGGATCTCCTATAGTGGTATAGCAGTACCACATGGGTGATTCTCTCTAGTGGCATGGAAGTACCCTATGGGTGGATCTCTATCATGATACAGCAGTACTCCATGGGTGGTTATCTGTAGTGGTATGGCAGTACCTCATGGGTGGTTCTCTGTAGTGGTATGGCAGTACCCCATGCGTGGTTCTCTGTAGTGGTATGGTAGTACCCCATGGGTGGTTCTCTACAGTGGTATGGCAGTACCCCATGGGTGGAGCTCTTTAGTGGTATGGCAGTACCCCATCGGTGGTTCTCCGTAGTGGTATGGCATTACCCCATGGGTGGTTCTCTGTAGTGGTATGGCTGTACCCCATGGGTGGATCTCTGTAGTGGTATGGCCGTAACCCATGGGTGGTTCTTTATGGTGATATATAGACGACATTGTGAATTGAATGTATCTTGCTCTGAGGAAAAGCTGGGGCATTATAAGCAAAATAGCCCATAGTGACTGATATCCTTTCTTTCCAATTGTCAGCGCTCACTTCTTTGCTCGTCTTTAAAGGCTGGAACCATAAAGCAGATCTGTGGAAAGCAAAAACATCTAAGGTTGAAAAGATCATTTGAAGAAGGAAAGAATCAGTTACTACATGAATCTGTAGACTGAAACCAAATTTATTGGCTAAGCAGATGTCGAACAGCTGCAGAGCTGTCAAAATTCAATTGACCCATATATATGTATAAATAGATACACATAACTGCACATTAATATTATTTGAGTTTTTTTTCTTACCACCTTCCTGACAGTTATTAATTTTTCTATATATTGTTAACATGTATATAATTCTGCATATTGTACTGCTAATTACGTAACCTTCAATGGTATCAACTCGCACTCGCCCACAAACTAGAAAACCATCCACTAAAAGTCCTGTCCCTCCAGAATCTACTCCAACCCTATCGCAACACCAGACCACTAAGATCAAGCAACAAAAATAACTTACAGGTCACTAAAGCCAATAATTCTGCTGGAGAAGCACTATTCTCTTGTGCCATAGCCAAATTATGGAATTCCCTCCCACCCACAATTACCTCTGTAGCATCATGCATTTACTTCAAAACTTTGCTAAAAGTGCACCTATAAACATGGCTATGCCCTCCCAACTACCCCTCTAATATCACCCACCCCATCCACCCACTACCTTTCTTTCCACCCCACTAACTACCTTGATTATAGCAAGCTCGGAAACTCATAAGCCTAACTACTTATTATACAGCAGGAACTTCTTATTGTAACAATTGTTAATGTCTGTTATGTACTTCGTAGATGATAAAGATTCTAGTTGTCTACTGATGTACTATGTTCTTCATCTGTAACTACGTTTGTAATTTTTAATTGCTATGTTGATCAAATTGTTAATCGCTTAGTAAATCCAATGTAACTACTGTCTGTATATTTTAACTGTTGAGCTTTTCTCCCCGGGCCTCTTCTGAAAATGGACCTACGTCCAGTCGGACACTCCCAGTCAACAAATTTATTTATTTATTTCAGTTTGATTACCAGGGAGGTCCACTAGGCTTGGGGGCCCGTTTTCAGTGGAGGCCCGGGGAGAAAAGCTCCAACAGGAAAACAACAGTTTAATTACATGAAAAGTCAAAGACAGTTTGCGTTACAAATAGCAGGTAGCTACAAAAATAATAAGCACTAGCAATTTCTATTTTTTTTTTTCAGGAGGAAAACAGATGTACATAAATAAATAATAAATAAATAATGTTTTTTTTCTATATGCTCATTAAAAAAAATTATACGTATAATTCTATTTGTCTATTTGTCTGTACCTTGTATTTGTCCGTTTGGCCTGGGTAGTATCTGAAAAGGGTCCTTGTACCAGTACAGCTACCCAGTTAACAAATGTTGAATAAATAAAAATGTGACCAGTCTGATGAGCACTCATATTCCCACCCCCACACAACATAGGTTCCCTAGATCTAGGCCATGGGCTGAATGTAAGTTTGTAGTGAAGCATACAGAATTCCTTCCAGTGTGACCGGTGACCAGTGGCTTATGATCTGAATCATCACAGAAGCAGACCAGAAAGATTACCAAGTAAATCATTGACAAAGGGCCTGTCTGTTTTATAAATCTTGGGCACAGAGCATGCTCATTCAGTTTGGAGCCAGGAAGGCCTTTTTATAAACAGTTATCCTGGCTCACGATGTCCAGTGTTCATGTAAGCCAAGACTGTGCTATATCCATAATTATTTGCATTATTAGCCTCAAAATACTTTACAGAAAGTAATGGATCAGTTACTGTAGGTTATGCTCACTCCCATTTTAAAGGTTCATTACCGTCATAAAAAAAATGTCAGCCCTAGCAAGTCCAAATCTTTCATCTGAACTCTAGGCTCCAATATAATTTAATGATAGTAAGACACTAAAATTCAGACATTTCTTATCCACAGCTTAAAAGCTTGAGATGATAGCATCTCTTTCTCAGTACTGTGACATATGTGAGCCTGACACAGGACACCTCAGCATGTCTTATCTTTCCCTGTTCAGCGAGCTTGCCAAAAGCTGTTGATTACTTACACACTGATCCTTTTAACACATAGAAAGCTTGGGGCATAATTAAGCCTGCTTTAAACAGCACAGCAAATTAATTAATTATAACATTTATCTAAAGAACAGCTGTGGTGTGCAGTGTACCTGCTGTTTTTATACAACGTACAATTATCATTGCCAAGAGAGAACAGAATTAACCCACCGCAAATTATTTAACACTTTTAACATTTTTGCCTTGAGGCCATATGAATATGATGGATAGTTTAAGTAAGCAATAATGCTTGGTAGGGAGGGTGTTATTCAGGAAATAACAGACCACCCAGGGAACTCCGGTCCGCTAATGATTGGCAGTAGAATTTTACGTGCTGGCTTGCCGGGCCTAACAGTCCCTAATTTTAGAAAAAGTCCCTGATTTGCTTCATTCTTGCTCTGTCTCTCGGGCACCTTTTTTCTGGTAAATCACTGAGGACTATGGTCAATAAAGCTAGACATTATCATTTCATAAATCTTACTGTTCAGAAAATGCATGTTGATGGAAAGCCTATATTGTTCTACTGAATTCTTGAGCAAAGGGTATATGCTCTTTCACAAACACACACACACACACACACACACACACACACACACACACACACACACACACACACACACACACACACACACACGCACTCCTGTAATTGCATTAACTTTTCCTTTTTTTACCTCACTAAAAGCTGTTTATTTAAACCACACTTAGTGAGGGGAAAGAAAAACAACAGATTACTCTTCTTCTTGAGTGCTTTTCCTATTTATTAATTTACTTTTTTATTTTAAGCTTGCTAAACAGCAAAGCCACATTTAATGAGCATAAACATGGTGGCCATTTGTTTTATATTAAGCTGCTATGATGCAGTGGACTTGCTATTTACCAGACGATATCTGTACATTAATACCCCTTTGGAGAACATTTGCTCTTCAGTAGACTACCCTACATGTACATTTTGACGTTTATCTAAAGGAGAATCATTTTGCATTAGAGACATTGATATTTTATGCCTGTTTAAACAAGACAGGAACATCAGTGAAACAAACCTAGTAAAGTACATAAAACTGCAGTGCAGAACTACAGGATAACTTCTAGTACAGAAAGAACTGGAGTAACCCAAATGTAAGCAAACAGATAGGATGCAGATGCTTTTAGGAAGTATCATGGAACAAATGCAAACAAAACAGCCAAGGTGCTGCAAACATTACAGATCATCATCATCATCATCCTCATCATCATCATCAACCTCCTTTTTCTCATTTTCACATGGAATTGGGCTGTCGTATCAACTGTTGCCATCTTTCTCGATTCAGTTCTAGTCTCCTACCTTCTTCAACAGGCAATCAGTAACTGTCTCACACCAGTCCATCAATCTCTGCTTCCTGTCTGTCCCAAATGTTTTCCCCCAGATTGTCTTCTGCTTTTCTGCACTTGTTCCTAGACCACCATAATCTGTTCTCTTTGACTTTCTCTGCAATTGGAGCTACTTTAGCTTCTGCTCTGATGTCCTCAATTCTTCATCTGTCTCACATTGTGCATCTTAACAACTGTCTGAGGCATTTCATCTCCATCACCTCTAGCTTCCTCAAATGTTGTGCCTTCATTGCCGAGGTATCTGTATCATACAGTATTACTGGCTACATCATTGTTTTGTATGTCTTACTTTTCAGCTTCTTGGGCATTCGTTTGTCATACACTACCCTGACACTCTTTGCCAGTTTGCTGCAGCACCTTTGAGTCTAGCTTTGACCACTTCATTCAGACTTCTTTTCTCCTAAACCTCCCCTTCCAGATACTTAAGCTGTTAACCTGTTTTCCTATATTCTCTTTTATCTCAGTTGTCAGCTTCTTCTGGTTTCCACCCTTTGCTGCCATTACAACTGTCTTATCTGTACTCAGTTGCATCCTATGTGTCTTCAGTTTTGCAATCCTTTCCCCCTATCCTTAGCAGATAATTTTGCTCAGAGTCTAGCTATAATGCCACATCATCTGCATACACCAATGTTGTTGAGTTGTCCCTTCTGACCTGTTTACTAATGTAGTCCATCACCAATATGAACAGCAGTGGGCTCAGAGCTGTGAGACTGAACACTGCTTGTACATTATTCATTGGTTTCTTGTACATAGTCTGCAGTAATTCTTCCAATATTTCTGGGACTTCAAGCTACTGCAGGCCTGCCTAAATCAGCTTTCTTGGGTCATATGTTTTCTCCAGGTCTAGGAATGTTCATTTGGACTCCTTCCTCATTTCTAGCGTCTTCTTAACTATCTAACTGCAAACACTGATTTGGTTGTGCTACATCCTGATCTGAATCTGAACTGCTCATCTCCCATCGTACTTTTGCTACTCTATGTATTTATATATATTTATTTATCGACCAGCACGCCTTCGTTCTTTTGATGACTTCCTGGATTTCTTTATTCCATCACCAGCTTTCCTTCGTACTTCGTTTCCATATCTGGTTGGACTGCATGTCTCTTCTATGGTTCTCACACATGCTGTTTTGAGGTGCTGTCATTCTTCTTTAAGTCCACCTATTTCCTCTTTTTCTTATGGTGCTAGAGCCCTGCATAATTCCTTGAACTCCTATGCTTTCTCTCCAGACAACTTCCAGGTCTTTAGCCTAGTCTCTGTTGACCATACAGCCTTCTCTGACAACTTCTTTCAGCTGATTGTGGAAACCAGTGGTTTATGCTGTGGGCCGAGTGTTTCACTGGGGTTGACTTTGGAATTGCTGATTCTTCCACGTGACCTTTCCTTACTAGGAGGAAGTCTACCTGAGTTGCATGTTGGCCTTCTTGTATGTGATCTTGTGACTGCCTCTCTTGCTGAACAATGTGTTGTCCACCATCAAACCATTTGCCAGACAGAAGTCTAGAATGGCATCTCCTTCTTTACTCCTGTTGCCCCACCCATGTGGGCTCAGGCAGTCCCCATTTTTTTCTGTCTGTCCTGATCTGTGCATTCAGGTCACCCATTATTAACAACAACAACAACTTCTGTTGTCCTGCTATATCTTGTAGGTCTTGCAACTGTTTTATGAATGCACTCTTATCCTCACAATCACAACCCTGCTGTGGGGAATAACCTGAGATTATGAATTGTGCCCTATCCTTACATTGGAGTCTGACTGCCATGAATTTGTCACTACTTCTGATGACATCCTTCACTGTCACATGAAGCCTCTCCCTCACCTCAATTCCCACACAATTTCCAATCTGTCCTCCTCCTGAGTAGTGGAATCGAGGAACCCAAGCTAAGTGGCTTTACTGCACTGCCCTTCCATCTTGTCTCCTGGATACATAGGCTGTCCAGCCTCCTTTTTACCATCATGTCATCCACTTCCAGGTTGCATCCTATCAGTGAACCTACACTGAGTGTAGCAATTCTTAGTTCATTTTTAGCAGAATAATTGGTTTTATGGCCAGCTTTCACTCAATAGAGCTATCCCAGATAACCCAAGCTGGGCAGCTAGACACTAACCAGGCAGTAATTTATTGACCCAGGGCTTCTGAGCTTTTATGGCAGGCCATACTTGCCATTAAGGATGCATACATCCCTGACACTGTTAACATGAGCCCTAAGTGCAGGTTGGAGTAGGCCGGGTCCTCAACTCACTTATCACTGTCAAACACCCGTGCCCGTTTCTGGCGACATTAGTGAACACAACCAAATCACGTAGAGCAAATTTTACACCACTGAGTGTCTAGACCTAACACAGAGTAGTCTGTGATCAATTCTTTCCTGTCTTGAGGGTACTGCACACTACAGCTAATACCCAAAGCAGCTGTTCTATACAACTCTTCCCACTATAGGCACCATCTAGAGTCTGTGCTGCTGCCCACAACTCCATACTTGGTTGAGTTTTTTTTAAAGAAACATCTTTATTAAATTATCATGTATGACACAGGCCATGGTACATTTACTTAAATGACAATAAACCATAGCAACATAACCTCAGTCAGACACACTATACATTCCAAATCATGCTGACACAACTGTAACTGCAAACATTGTACATCACTTTTAACATATCCAGTCATTGTTAGTCAACCATTACATAGCTCATTCAGTTCCTGTCTTCTTTTAAACCTCATTCCTCCTCTGCATGTATTGATCCCACAATTCCTATTTTTCCTATGTAATTTCCACCTACCCTTTTCTAAAGATCCCAGTTCCAGTTGTTTTAACTCTGTTGCTATTTTTACTATTTCTAGTAAAGTTGGTTTAGACTTTGATTTCCATATTCTAGTAATTTTTTTTGGCAGCCACCATAATTAGATTTAGAAAGGCCTTACTCATTCTTGGGTGACTTTGAGGTGGAAACACTCAGCATGTTTTTTTGAGAGGTGTGAGGAATCCCACAGAGACACAGGGAGAATATGCAAACTTCATAAAGGCATTGGTTGGAGGTCAGGATTGAACCTTGTACCCTGTACTTGTACATGGGAGGCAAATACATTAACCATAATGTTGTTTGCAAACATTATAAATATGGCAGCCAAAATACTCCAAACAGGACTGACCAAGTACTGCAAACAGGACAGTCCAATATCACAAATCAGACAGCCTTAGCACTGCAAACAAGGCAGCCAAAATGTGGCAGACAAGGGTGTCTGAATATTAAAAACAATATAGCCAAGGCTGCTTAAATGCCAAACACAAGGGGCTGTCTAAATACCATAAACAATACTGCTAAGGCAGATGGGACACTACAAAAGAGGATGACTAAAATCTATAGACGGTACAAATGAGGCAGCCTAAATAATACAAACAAGGATGACTAAATACTGATCAATTCTTTCCTATCTTGAGGGCAGCCCAGTGATGCAAACATACAGGATAAACAGTACAAATACCTCTCAACTGTCCCTGATTTTGCCTTATATTTTTGCCCTATCTTTGTCAAATTTTTGATTTTCAGGTAAATCAGTGACTATTACAGTTAGTCAATGATACCAAACGTTCGAGTTTGATATTTTCCATGATTTAGAAAATGAATTCTGATGTAAAACATGCTGTTCTGTTAATTTTCTAAGTAAATTAGAGTAATATTTAAAAGATGTCCCTGATTTTGGACTTTTATCCCCCACTGGCTTTGTTCCTTATTCTTGAGCAACAACATTAAGAACTATGGGCAAATAATGAATTCAGAATGCTGCAGATAATACATACAAGGGGTGTTAAGTGCAATAGATGAAAGACCCCGAAGACTGCAAGCAACATAACTCAAATGCTACAAGCAATACCACCAAGACCCCCTAAAGTTTTCAGACAAGGCAGCCCAAATTATGTAAATAAGGAAGCCTCAGTACAGCAAATAAGGCAGCTCAGGTTTACTATTATTTCGACAAATTAAACAACAGTGAATTGCTACTAATTCAAAACAAAAACGTGAAATTTATAATGTTGAACACAAATAAAGTCGAACTCCTAGTGGTGAATGTTCAAATTCGACATAATTTGAACATTCACCACACGTCCGAGAACAATATTACTGTGACTTGCACAGTAAAAAATTTGTTTGCAGGGGAGCAAGCCCCCCTGCACCTCCCAACCCCCTGCTACTTAAATATACAAACTCCGGGATCGCACTATAGTGAGGGAAAGGATACATTTCCCGATCCCCACTATAGTGCCATTTGCATGACAATGTCAAACCTTACAACAGGGAATGCTGTATTGCATTTGTTGTTGTAAGGTTCGACATTGTGGCATTCATTTTTTGTTTTGCGAAACTGCACTTTCACACAAATGTAAATCACACAAATGTAAAAAAAAAAAAAAATGTTATCTGCTTTTACTGTATTTGTGTTTTTTCCTACTTTATTTTGCTTTTGCGTCATCTTAAAAGTACTCAATTGTATTTATTACTGCTTGGTGTAACTTATTCTAAGCCTTTTAGTTTAAGCACTTGGGCTTTAGACTAGTTGTTTTACATTAGGAAGGTTTGTGGGCTGCACTGTGGTGGCAGGACAGGTAGCTTACATCCTTCTAAGTTGGGAACTGCTGATTGAGGGCTCAGTGTCTGTTATTCTAAAAGTGTATTAGTTCTGGTTTAAGCACCTGTGCTTTAGGCCAGTTATTTTACATTAAGAAGGTTCGTGGTCTGCACTCTTGTGGGAGAAGAGGCTGGACTCTGCCCTTCTGAGCTGGGAATTTCTGGTTAAAGGCTTATAGTGCCTGCATATTTGAACTATTTCTTACTGTAATTGGTACACCTTGTTTGCTGTAGCATAGACTAGATCCAGGCCTGCTGAATCTAGCTTTGTTTGTATGCTTGTTATTTCCCTGAAACGCTAATTCCACCTAAAATGTGGCTTTTCAGCGCTTCTGTGGATCCCTAGTGATATCTGCATTGCTTACTATACTTATTTCCTTGTTTCACTTGAAAGAAAGTTACTGTTTGTCATTTTTGCATTTAAGTTACCTGGCACTTGCTCACTAAAGCAATTATATAAGTCAGCATTAAAAAATTAAAAGCACTACACCCTCACAAACTCCCCCTGGAGTACCTTGCTCCCCATTGGCCATTTCTTTCAATTATAAAGAAATTCCCAATACTATTCTAGCATGTCCAAAGGTCAGTTGTCAATCTCCTCTCCAGTCCAGCTGGTGAATCTGGGAATCTTGAGGCAATGTTACAACTGCCTCATGTACACAGACAACCCTCTCCTCCTCCCAACAAATTCCAACACATGTGAGAGATGCAACCATATAGCCAAACTGGAGGCTAAGCTCTCTCAACTCAGTACTGGCGTAACCAGTCAGGAGGAGAAGGAAACCACACTCACTACAATTCCAGTCTCACATAGACCTACCACGACAGCAAACCAAACACATAAACACACAAAAACATACTTGGAGGCTCTAAATAAAAATCCGCCTAAGCAGCAGAGACCTCCAAAGCAGACACCCAAGCAACCGCTACCCCAAAACAAAACATGTGCAACACAGCTCACAAAGCCAGTGTGCTGAACAGTCACAGCCCTTAAGGCTAAACAACACACCTGATACACTTGTAATAGGTGACTCTATCATCAGGCACACTGACGTCCTGCTCACCAGGCTGAACAAGGAGAAGGTCATGGTGAGCTGCCTGTCGGGCGCTAGGATCCGCCACATAACACAAGCACTCAGGTCACTCCAAAGCAAGTACAAATATGACTCAGTCATTGTCCATGCTGGTGTGAATGACCTGAGACGTACCTCCCTGGACTACATGAAAAGAGACATAGAGGAGCTCTCTGAGCATGTAGCCCAGGCTGGTATGACCCTGACCTTGAGTAGCATCTTACCCTCACCAAGAATGATGCCACAGTATGAAGACAAGATTATCAATTTCAACAATTGGCTTAAGTATTGGTGTCATTCAAAGGGGATCCAATGCCTGTCAGCCTGGGATGACATGCTTGACAAGTCACGATGCTTCACTAGGGATGGCTTGCACCTGTCACCCCTGGGCTTTCGGATATTGGCAAAGGCTCTTGCTACCCCCATAGTGCCTTTTTTAGGCAAGGCTCAAAAAACAAACCCACCTCCATAGGTATCACAAGGGATAAGAAACTAAGAGTAATGCTACAGGAGCCATGTCAGACTCCAAACCAGTTACAAGTGGCATCCCACAAGGCTCAGTCCTGGGACCTCTCTTGTTTGGTATATATTTCTCAGAGGTACAGGCCAACATGGAAGGACTGTGGCTGACCAAGTTCGCAGATGACTGCAAACTGGGCGCCATAATAGACTCTCCAGCCGGCACAAGCATCCTCCAAAAGGGCCTCATAGAAACAGACAACTGGTGGCAGAGCCATGGCCTCAAGTTAAAACACCAAAAAGTGTATAGTCATCCCCTTTGGCAAAAACAAAGTGCCCACAAATTACCACATAGGTGGTAATCCATTAAGTACAGAAGAAGTAATTAGGGACCTGGGGACCCAAGTTGATAGCAATCTCTCATTTGACAACCACATGGCCAAAGTGGTTAGAAAAACATTTTATATAGCCCACCTAATCATGAAGGGATTCACATCTAGATCAGGGGAGGTCATCGTGCCTCTTTACTCATCCCTCATCAGGCCCATAATTCAGTACAATGCCTGTCAGCCTGGGATGACATGCTTGACAAGTCACGATGCTTCACTAGGGATGGCTTGCACCTGTCACCCCTGGGCTTTCGGATATTGGCAAAGGCTCTTGCTACCCCCATAGTGGCTTTTTTAGGCAAGGCTCAAAAAACAAACCCACCTCCATAGGTATCACAAGGGATAAGAAACTAAGAGTAATGCTACAGAAAGCCAGAAGTCTAAACCTCAAGATGCACGCACTCAAAACTCTCCTTAGCATGGAGAACATCGATATCTGTGCAGTAACAGAAACCTGGTTCAAGGCTCTCGAGATCACCCCAGCACTACCAGGTTATACCTCATACCATGCTTTTCGGCCCCAAAACTTGGACCGAACCACAAAAGGAGGGGGAGTATCAATATTCGTCAAAGATACCCACACCTCCAGGTTGGTGGCACAGCACGAAGCATCAGAGACTATCCATGTGCAACTAACAGTGGGTAAAACTGCCTTCCAGTTTATAGCCTGCTACAGACCACCCTCCCAAACTCAGGAACCCCACTCGGCCTTCCTGAGAACACTGGAAAATATGAAGGTCTCTCCAAACACCATTATATTGGGTGACTTCAACTACCAAACCAGAGACTGGGAGCATTACTCTAGCTCCAACACCCTAGCCCAAAGGTTCCTAGAATTTATAAACTCAAATGCTATGGAATAGCTTGTTACCACTCCCACAAGAGGGGAAAACATACTGGACCTGATCATCACCAACATGGGGACTCTATGCTCCAGACCAGAAGTGTATACCTCACTGGTAAGATAGGACCATAAACTAATCTCACTGGATATTCACATCCCAACCCCACCCCATGCCCAGAAAACCACAGTGAAAAACTTCTCTAAAGCAAATTTCACACTCCTCAAAACCGAGGAGGAAACCTTCAAAGCCCCCGGGCCTGTGGATAATACGGCCCAGACCACAAAATCCTTTATAAACGCATTCTATGAACACCTTCAGGAATGCATGGATCATGCAATCCCAAATAAAACCAAGACCCAATCCTCCAAAGGCAGACGTCCTGTCTGGTGGACCCCAGCCATAAACAAACTATACAATAGAAGGAGGAAGCTACTACATGATAGAGCAAAATCCCAAAAAGGGAAGGCATCTCTGATCAGTATTAGCAAAAAACTACGGGCACTCATAAAATCATCTAAGGCCAGCTTCGAGAGAAAAATTGCACAGGACACTAAGGATAATCACAAGGCTTTCTTTAGTTATGTTAGGAACCTGGGTGGGAATTCCCAGATATGCTCAGAATTAGTCCAGAATGACAAAAAATATACCGAACCCACAGACATTGTCAACATCCTAGCTGACAGGTTCAGCGCAAACTCCCCCCCCTCCCCACCAAAAGGGCTAATATCTATCCCAGCAGAGTGCTGCCCCCCTGACATCTCAGATGCTCAGGTAAGAGCTGCCCTCTCCAAAGAAAGAAACACAGCATCAATGGGACCAGACGGTATCCCGGGCTGCGTCCTACATGAACTCCAAGAAGAGCTAAACCCAAACCTAAAACTACTGTTCAATCTCAGCCTTACTACAGGATATGTACCCAAAGAGTGGCGTACAGCAACAGTGGTCCCTCTCCACAAAGGTGGTGCCTCAACAGATCCTGGAAACTATCGCCCCATAAGTCTCACTAGCTTGGTCTGCAAAGCTATGGAAAGGATCATCATGGACCTTATAAATAAAAATATTGAGGACCTACAGACACTGGATCCTACCCAGTTCGGCTTTGTTAAGGGTAGATCCTGCCTCTTAAACCTGGTTGATTTCTTTGAAACAGTCACCAAGGTCATTGACAAGGGGAAGGTGGTCCACACAGCCTACCTGGACCTCGCAAAAGCCTTCGATACAATACCCCACTCGGGCATTATAGATAAGCTCACCAGCTTAAATATAAACCCTTATGTCACTAGATGGGTTGCAAACTGGCTCAAGGACAGAACCCACATGGTTAGAATAGCTGGAGCCATGTCAGACTCCAAACCAGTTACAAGTGGCATCCCACAAGGCTCAGTCCTGGGATCTCTCTTGTTTGGTATATATTTCTCGGAGGTACAGGCCAACATGGAAGGACTGTGGCTGACCAAGTTCGCAGATGACTGCAAACTGGGCGCCATAATAGACTCTCCAGCCGGCACAAGCATCCTCCAAAAGGGCCTCATAGAAACAGACAACTGGTGGCAGAGCCATGGCCTCAAGTTAAAACACCAAAAAGTGTATAGTCATCCCCTTTGGCAAAAACAAAGTGCCCACAAATTACCACATAGGTGGTAATCCATTAAGTACAGAAGAAGTAATTAGGGACCTGGGGACCCAAGTTGATAGCAATCTCTCATTTGACAACCACATGGCCAAAGTGGTTAGAAAAACATTTTATATAGCCCACCTAATCATGAAGGGATTCACATCTAGATCAGGGGAGGTCATCGTGCCTCTTTACTCATCCCTCATCAGGCCCATAATTGAGTACAATGCCCTTTTTGGGATGTACCTTACCAGACACCTGCAGCAACTTGAAAGACCCCAAAAGTACCTCAAACAGATGCCGTATGCTGCCCGGTTAAAGAAACTCCAGCTCTACTCAGTGGCATACCGCCTGTTCAGAGGCGATCTGTGCCTGACGTATAAAGCCATGTCCAACCCGGAATTAATGGACATGCTGCACCTCAGAAAATCCAAATCCCATCGAGCTACACGCTCGAGGGACTTGAACCTCAGCACTGAAATAAATAGGACATGCTGGAGGGACAGATTCATAACCCAGAGCCTCCCTTCACTCTGGAATAAAATCCCAGTCCAGGTTAGGCAGAGTCCCTCATTGACTCTCTTCAAGAGGAATCTTGATGAGTGGATGGGAGATCGTAGGTTTACCCTGGGTATCACTTCTGTGTCACTGTTAGACAGAGGCACAGTATACTAACCTCGAAAAAGGGCATAGCAAAATTAATTTAAAATGGGTGGCGAAAGCCATACACACTCTGGCTAGGCTTATAAATGCCCTAGGGCAAATAGCCTAGTATGAACCTATGAACCTATGAACCTATGAACACGAAGTGCGATCGACAAAATGATGTACAGCCGGCAGCCCAAATGGTGTGAACAACATAAGCCTGAAAACTGCAAATAAGGTGACCTGAATGATTTAATCAAGGCAGCCCAACTACTGTAAACAATAAGCCCAAGTAATATAAACAAGGCAGCTAGTCTACTAAAACAAACGTTTCCATATATTACAAAAATATCTTCAATACTGCAAGCAAGGCAGTTTAAATGCTGTAGACAAAGTGACAAAAGTATTACAGACAAGCCAGCCCAAATACTAAAAATAGAATCCAAACATTACAAAGAATGCAGCCAAAATACTATAGACAAAGGAGGGGACATCCTGAATATGTAAATAAGCAGATCACATACTACAAACATAGCAGATGCTAAAGGGAGTAGCTTGAGTTCAGATTGTGGTTCAGGAAGAAGAAGTTCTGAAATGTTTGTGAAGTTTTGTATTAGATCCCTTCAAATCTGTGAAATAAGTCACCTTCGATCAGTATTTTTTTAAAAAGCTTTATTTGGATTAGCACTTTCATCTTATAGACTTTGTCAGATCAAGAAAAACGTATAGTAATACTGACTAAGGCATTGTTCTTTTATCCTAATTTCAACAAAGGGGTGTGGGAGGAGCAGTGGTTGTGAATGGTTTTCATATTATTCTTTTAATTGGCTGTAACTGAAGCTTTCTGATTGGCTATGCTTCCTTGCTACTAATTTGCATATGACTTTCATACTTAGCCTTTTAACTGGCTATAATTAACACTCCCAGAGTTGTACTTTTGCACTACTAATTTGTATAGGGTTTTAGAATCCTTCCAATTTAGTGGGTATTTCCTCATCACAGCTATATTCCCAGCTCCTTTGCTTTACATTAATCTATGTCTAACTTTTTACTTGTATGTTAAGTGAATACAAAAAATATGTTATTTCTGTCTTACTCCACAAGTAATAACAGTGTTATTGTGTATGTGATAAAATGAGGTACTGCCAGCACAGCTAGCTGGAATTTTGTAAATAATTACATGTCATTTGTAAATATTAAACTGATGTATACAAGATGCTTGTGTTACAATGTATTAGAACTGTGTGTCATGTGTATATCAAACTGATTGGTGCAGACGTTTGTGTTGAAAAGGTATTTGTAAAGTGCTTATGTTTGAAATGTATCCACAGTGTGCCTTACTGGAGAGAACAGAAATATGCATGCACTATTGTAACTGTTTAAATGTATGTTTTGACAGAGGAAACTGGAGGGCTAAATTCAGTCCAGCAAACTTTAGAAAAATATCTCAAATTAAATAATTTTATAGGCTAGGCCATAAAGGTGCTATCTCAGAGGTTTCAATGCAGCCAGAGACACAATGTCTGTACTAGGAAGTTTTCAGTATTGTCTTTGGAGTGAACTCATTACTACTCAGGAAGTGTGGCGGTATGCAATTGTTTTATGACTTCCAGCACCTGCCAATGATCTGAGCAAAAGCCCTTGTGTGTGTATTTTTACAGGTAGGTGCTAAGTTCTGCCAGCTTCCAGCAAAGGGGGTTTGCATTGGAAATAGAAGTCAGATGACCACAAGTGATGTCATTCTGCAAGCTGTCTCAGAAGTAGTATTTTAGATATTATTTTGAGAAGTCTCTTAGTGAAACAGAGCATTCTGTAATCTGTCTTGGGTCTGACAAGAAGAAGAACCATTCACAACATCATCTGCCTTGCTGCATTAAGTAAGTAGGGAATAGCAATTCTGTTAGATACAGTCAGCAATATAGTGAAGCTTAGTTTAGATATTGTTTTCTTTATTTGTCTGGGCCTGTCCTTCGATGTTATTTTAAACATTTCCTGTGATTTGAACTCTGATGTCACTGTGAATTTATACTCTGCATTTTTTTTCTTTTATTATTCATTATTAAATATATTTAAACCTTTCATTGTAGCTGATCTTTGTAGAGATATTTAAGTTGTGAGAGTACTCGCATATGTATTTAGTGACAGTGGTGTGGGCCACTACTAATAGCCTTGGTCTTGATCAAACTACCGTTTGTATTAATAGTAATTTCAGTCAATACATTGAGTACCCTTGTAATGGCCTTAAGATAGCTGTCAGGAGTGTCTGATGGCAGTGGTAACTACCCTATAGTCTGGGCAGAATGAGGCATAGCTAGTAAACCCGTGCCAGCCTTCCCCAGGTTTGCGTTTGTGTGTGTGTGTGTGTGTGTGTGTGTGTGTGTGTGTGTGTGTGTGTGTGTGTGAATCAAATCTCAAGCGTCTGTGTGTCAGCTCTTTGGGCAGGGACACATGAAGCACTGGTTGGACAGAGAGGGGGCTAGATGCCTTGGCTAGGACACTCAGCTGAGCTCTCAAATCTTTAGCTGTGCCAGTGGGGAGTCTTATTGGGGATCTGGAGAAAGAGGGAGAAACCAGCCCCAGAATGATTGTGGCCTCTGTGTGCTCTTAAGGGAAATTGTACTTGATACAGAGAGCTGCATCTTGAAATAGTGTGTGTGTACCTGTTATCCTCCTATTGAACATCTCCCACAGGTGCCAGTGGAGAGGACTGACGCTCCTTGATTACTGGCCCAGTGGAGGGTCACCACATATTGGTTGGCAGTGATGGGATATCCACATCACATACTGGATGGCAGTGGTGGGATATCCACATCACATACTGGTTGGCAGTGGTGGGATATCCACATCACAATGTGTACCATTCCAGCACTAAAAAGACTACCTTTTTACAGTTTTTGTATAATCAAGACTACTGACATTACAGAAACTGTTAGGTATATACAATTGTTTCGTTAAAAAATATTTTATGGGTTGAAAGTTGATTGGGCAGAAGCAGATCATTTGTGTGTCATCTTGTTTGCATTTTGTTGTTTCATTAGAGCTAACTATCATAGACTAACTATATTCTAATCTCCCATCAAAAGTTGGATTGAGCCCACTTTTATGGAGCTTCCTGTGATTAAAAACACAAAAAGTACCAAAACTCAAAAAAATTGACTGATTAAAACCATGACAGTAGCGGAGCTTGCTTTTATGAGGCTTTGAAAAAAAAATCTTTAACCTTTGTCTGACCTTTCCTATCAAAGGATTAATGGTTAATTATCCTTAAAATTTGAAGCACTTTGGCTCACATGTTAGATGAGCTTCATTAGATCCTCGTTGAAGCTAAATATTCCATATTTTGTAAAGATCAAACTATGTTGAGGATGGCTATAATAGTGGTGTTCATCTTGATTCAGGATAATTCTAACAATCACAATAAGATAATGGTTTTGTACAACAGTACTATTCCCTAATGAGATAATGGTTTTGTACAACAGTACTATTGCCTAATGAGGTAATCGTTTTGTACAATAGTACTATTCCCTAATGAGGTAATGGTTTTGTACAACAGTACTATTCCCTAATGAGGTAATAGTTTTGTTCAACAGTACTATTCCCTAATGAGGTAATGATTTTCTACACCAGTAGTATTTCCTAATGAGGTAATGGTTTGTACAGCAGTACTATTCCCTAATGGGGTAATGGTTTTGCACACCAGTACTATTCCCTAATTAAGTAATGGTTTTGTACAACAGTACTATTCTGTAATGAAGTAATGGTTTTGTACAACAGTACTATTCCCTAATGAGGTAATGGTTTTGTACAACAGTACTATTCCCTAATGAGGTAATGGTTTTGTACAACAGTACTATTCCCTAATGAGGTAATGGTTTTGTACAACAGTACTATTTCCTAATGAGGTAATGGTTTTATACAACAGTACTATTCCCTAATGAGGTAATGGTTTTGTACAACAGTACTATTCCCTAATGAGGTAATAGTTTTGTACAACAGTAATATTCCCTAATGAGGTAATGGTTTTGTACAACAATACTATTTCCTAATGAGGTAATGGTTTTATACATCAGTACTATTCCCTAATGAGGTAATGGTTTCGTACAACAGTACTATTCCCTAATGAGGTAATGGTTTTGTACAACAGTACTATTCCCTAATGAGGTAATGGTTTCGTACAACAGTACTATTCCCTAATGAGGTAATGGTTTTGTACAACAGTACTATTCCCTAATGAGGTAATGGTTTCGTACAACAGTACTATTCCCTAATGAGGTAATGGTTTTGTACAACAGTACTATTCCCTAATGAGGTAATGGTTTCGTACAACAGTACTATTCCCTAATGAGGTAATGGTTTCGTACAACAGTACTATTCCCTAATGAGGTAATGGTTTTGTACAACAGTATTATTTCCTAATGAGGTAATGGTTTCGTACAACAGTACTATTCCCTAATGAGGTAATGGTTTTGTACAACAGTACTATTCCCTAATGAGGTAATGGTTTTGTACAACAGTACTATTCCCTAATGAGGTAATGGTTTTGTACAACAGTACTATTCCCTAATGAGGTAATGGTTTTGTACAACAGTATTATTTCCTAATGAGGTAATGGTTTTGTACAATAGTACTATTTCCTAATGAGGTTATTTTGCAAACCAGTGCTACTCTGTTCCTGGGGATAATGGGAGGTGTTAACTTTTAGCTCTTCTCCCTGGCTGTGATAGTGATTTTGTTGGGAAGAGCAGATATTTTGGAGCAAACATAGACCACAGCTGAAGGGAATTTACCACTGATGGTGGCAGTGCTTACTCATTACCTATGAGTCAATAGATAAATGCACTTACCCTGGCATATTAAACCTGTCAGGAAACTACAATGATTTGCAGAAACAGAAAAAAAAATGTAAAGATTACAGTGGAATTAATCCAGTAAAAACTCTAAACCGAGAAGTAAAATGGTTATAAAGCATGAACTGTGATTTTACGAACTCTGGAAATCATTGAACACTAGAACATGGAATGCACAAGCAAGGCAAAAGCAAACACAAACAAATAACCCACTTGAACTTTGTATGCCAGAGAGCATCCCAGTTGCCTCCTTAGTTACAGTCCACAACTGAAATGTTTAAATCAGCTGGTAGAAATAGAGAAACTTTCTGGCTGGGCTAACAAATGACATGGGGTGCAGGGTTTAGTTCATCCTCAGTCAGTTACTTGATAGCAATTTATTCTTCTTGGTTGTCTATCATTGAAAATGGAATGTATCCTTTTGGCAGCCCCAGATAAAGCCCCAGTGAGGGGGGGGCATGGATGGAAAGGAACAATGGAGCACTTGTTCATTGGCAGAAAATGGTTGGGGGAGCTTGGAATTATAATCGGTGGCTGGTGTAATACTGCATTCTTGCGGCACTGATTAGCATGGAAGATCTGGAATCATAGCTAATAGTACAGGCTACAGCTAAGCTTTCTCAATTCCAGTACATTTTTATGGTACACCTAATTCTGAGTCCAGGTTTACAGGCACGTATTCAGATAAATCTGCCACTCCAGCTCTTTTTTCTCCAGTAGTGCATTCATACTCCCATCCAGGAAGGTAGACCAAACCTTGGTGAGAATATGGACCTTGCAGGAATTCTGTCCTGTTTTTTCCATGCTGTACGTAGCTAATACATTTCTTGTCACTATCAGCTAGATGTCTGAAAGAATAATTTAATGTGACACAGTTGAGATTAGCATACCTAGTACAAAATACAAAATATGCACCCATATGGAAAACCATGATAATAATCCAAGGGGAAAAGTCAGTAGAAAGGGATAGGATGGGTTTCTGGTTGTAAATGCCTCGGCTTTGTTGTCAAGCTGTAACAAAGTTGTATGTTCTTATGTATACTACGTTTTGTTTACTTTATACTTTTTTGATTATTGTAATGTGTGCATGAAAATTTATTGTTACTCATAGAGCTTTTCTACCCGGGCCTCTGCTGAAAAAGGACCTGTGTCCAGTCAGACTTTCCCTGTAAACAAATGTTAAACAAATAAATAAATAAATAAAATGGCAAATAAAGACATGCAGTAGTATGTGTATAAAATTATGAAGGGAGTAATGAAGACAAAACGAGTAAACGAATGGAGTGATAGTGTCTGGAGGCCATGGTGAAGGCAGAAGTACAAGAGCAGAACACGTGGAAGCAGCAGTGAAATGGAAGGAGAAGATTAAATAACAAGGTTCTATCAGCTGATGACAAATGGTTTGGTGATGATAAATTAGGATGAGGCAAAATAGTATTTGGTCTACAACCTGGAGCACAATTACAGCATTGTTGTTGTTGTGTGTTTCGGCTTTTCCCGGTTAAGGGTCGCCACAGCAGAACTCCGGTCCACTAATGATTGGCAGTAGATTTTTACGTGCCGAGTTGCCAGTCCTGACACACAACCTTCAACAAAGGTACACCCATTCACACATGTCTCCAAACAGAAAACGCTTTAGCTGAGAATCGAACAGGACAACGTCTTATTGTGAGGTGACAACGCTACTGCAGCACTACCACCGCAGTTTTACAATTACAGCATATAGGTTTAATATCCATATTGAGGAAAAACGTGAGATACTTTGATGAGCTTAAAGAAAAACCTCCCCTAGTAGATGTCTTGGTAGAACCTAGAATAGATATGGTGTCAATTGCAAAAATAAGTAGGGTGCATAATTTATCAATCAGTAATGGATTGAACTAGGGGAGATCGGAATAGAAAATTAAATGCATGATAGACATGAGAACAATGGAAAGAAATATGTTTAGTACCTAAATATGTAGCAAATTAAAAAACTTTAAAATATGTATTTATTTCTTTAGTTTTATTGCTGGAGTGGTACCCTGACCAGCAATAGCCCTTTTGCAACAGCCCCAGATGAAGAAATTCACAATAAAATAAATAGGTAAATAAAACAGTTTTGTACTGTATTTATATTGTTGAGTGATACAGTAATTTTGTTTATCGAGCTTAACCTGCTTTTTTGCTTTGTTTCAGAGCTCGTGAAAGGTTTGCCTAGCTGCGGGTGATCTGGTGTAGTGCCAGGTTTTCCAAGGTTTATCCCTGGCTCTAAGTAAGGCTTTTGTGGCTTTCTGGTGCCAAGGGGTAGGGTTGCTACATATCCTGATAGTTTTTAAGGGGGCTAGTTGGTTGAGGATATATTAAGAATGTGGGGTTGAAGTAATCAACTGCTTTGTCTAATGAAAGGGTTTTGATGGGAGACCAGTTGCAATGTTGCAAGGCTCTTATGGAGTGGTCACTAGGAAAATTTTTGTTAGAGCGGGTTTGTAGAAGGGAGGGAGAGTTAATTATTTTAAGTTTTTGCCTAAGGATAAAAGTGGGCCTGTGGTCGCTCAGAGAGTATTGTAGGGTGCCACATTGATGGGCAGTATTTGGTTGATTCGTGAGGATCCAATCAAGTATAGATTCTCTTTTTGTGGCATTATCAATGTATGTGGGAGTATCTATAAGTTGGGTGAAGTTATATAGGTTAATGTGGTGGGTGGGAGTGGGAGAATGGCTGGAGTTCCAGTCAATGTTTACATCACCTAGAACGATAGTTTCTTGAGGGAGGGAGTATAAGGTCCAGTGAAGTATGGATTCTAGGGTTGTTAGGTTGTCACTCGGGGGTATATAGATACCTAGTAGGTTTAGGTGCTTATGTTGGTTAGGGGAGAGCTTTGCAAATAGAGTCGCTGCATTGTTGAAGTTGGGGGAATCTTTTTGGAGGAGTTGGAGTTGTAGGTTGGTTTTGAGAAGTAGAGCTAAGCCTCTGCCTCTTTAATGTAGCCTGTCTGTCCCGAAAATGTTATACCCAGGTGGGGTGATGGAATTATCTTTAATATGTGGTTTTAGCCATGTCTCTGTGATGACAATAATATCAGGGTAATATAAGGAGATGGCAGCGTGAAGGTCCTCTATTTTATTCAGGATACTGCAGGTATTCATATTTAGTATCAGTAAGTCGGTGGGTTTGTGCTTAGCTGGATAGTGATGGGTACTTGGCTTATTAGCAGAGGTTGCTGGCCTGGGGTTGGGGTGAATGTCTCCTCCTATTAGTAGCTAGGTAGTTATACAGGTGATAGTTTTTAGGTATTGGACAATTAGGTAGTGAAATTGTAGACTTGGTTGCTTTTTAGACAGATAGAAGTGGTACATGGGAGGGGCATGGAAGACAAAAACTAAACCTGCAATGGGAGGATGCAGCAGCTATTATGAATGAGTTCAAATAAATGGAATTAAAACAGAATAATAAGAGGAGAAGAAGGTGATTGACTGATTATAGAATCTATTAGGAACAATATGTTTTGTCATGGCAAGATTAAGACAAACATACTGAAGATGGTCATCTGGCAGTGGTATGCCCTAAGGAAGTATGAACCGGTAATCAGTGAAAGGAAAGACGATAAACATAAAGACTGAATGAATGGTGAAATAAAACACGATGAACAGAACAAAGAGATAAAGTTCAATTGATAAGCAACATATTCTTACTTTAAAACAGAAATAAAGAAAATAAATTGAGTAATACATACATAGCTGGCTTTAGCACCAGCTAACCCTGTGGTCTTTGGGGGGCCCCTGATCCTGAGGGGGCCCCCACCCAAAGCAAGTTATCTTTTTTGATATTTTGTAACATGTCTGTCAAACCAACAAAAGTTAGTACACCAATGTTGTGTATTTGATAAACCATGTGGGTAATAATAATAACAACTCTTATTCATAACTCCTTTAAAATTGAAAGATATCTCTGGTTATAGTAACAGTGATTTGTCAAGTAGCAGACTTCACAATTCCATTAAATATTTTACCACTGCATTTTAGAGTCACAGAACTTCAGCCACAGAGTATACTTTGGTTTCTGTTTAAGATACTTCAGACATTTGCTCAGAACATTGCTTCCACATATACATAGTCTGGGTGAACTTTTGCTTCATTCACTGTTACTGTGCACGCTTCTGCCTGCACTGCTGCATTCAGTGCCTCAGTGAAAACTGCTGATGCTGTTTAGTTAAATCCTGCTGGTGGACATTCTGTCCGCTAAAACTAGCATCACAGTGCGCTTTAAGTATCTGCAATACCCATGGCTGGTGGGGGGGACTTAATCATCCTTGACTGTTTGGGGACCCCACAAAAGCCTTTGCTGGTTGGGAAAAAATGAGGACCCTGTTGGGATAAAGCTGATAATGAACTTGAGCAAGGTAAGCACTAGAGAGATCAGCAGCCCAGAGTAACTGATCTCAGTGCACACCTTGGGTATTAAGAAGAGCTGACACTTATGATATTTAGGGCTGGTTTTCTCTTTCAGGAAGTTTTATAAATATTGGCAGAATATTGGATACTATAACTCTGAACTTCTTTGTTCAGGAATTCTAGGCAAACCCAACAATAATGGCAAAATAACGGCTCAAAATCAGGAACACATTTTAAATATTACTCTAATTCACTTTAAAAAGTTTTGTTTTACCAAGTATTTTTTTGGACAATAAGAAGTATGAAAATCTGATGTCTGGATTTATTGACTGTGTGTAATCTTGACTCAGTGACAGCCATCTAGAACCAAGGATCACACTGCCCGGTGGCTAGCCCTGCCATGGTTGTTCTTCCATACCACACATTCGCAAGCACTCTCATACCTATTGCTAACTTAGAATGTCAAATCCACTTACTGCATGTCTTGGAATGTGGGAGGAAACCAGAGCACCTGGAGGTATCTCATGCAAACAGAGGGAGGATATGCAGACTCCACACAGAAAACATGTTATGTCACTGTTGAAGTGACACCCCAACCCCATGTGCAAAAATGGAAAAAGAGGTTTTGGATAGACGGATGGCATCCTGATTGATGTACCAGCGAACCAAAGTTTTTTTTACGAGGGACAAAGCAAAATTATGAGGCAAAAATCATGGACAGTCTGTGAAATCAGGGACAGTGACAGGTATGCATTACTCCTTGTTAATTTATTGTGAGCAACTATTTTGTCAGCTTGGAACATTACACCTTAGGCACAACTTATGTCTTTCTTGAAAGAAAAAAAAATGTAAGACTGAAATTCTTTTCTTTCTCATGATTTTTGTTTAGGCCACCATTTGGAGTAAAAGATTTTAAAAATGCTTTAAAATTCAGCCCGCAGCATCTATAACCTGGTGACCCTGGCTTAATTGAGTTATTTCGTAAATGCTTATTACTGTGCTGCCTTGGTCATGAAAGGTGTGTTGAAAGGATACAAGGAAAACTAAAGCCGAACAGCAACACTGAATTTCTTTCCTTAATCATAATTTCTTTTCAGGCCATCACTGGATGAAAAGGTTGTGTAAAAAGCAAAAAAAAAAACTTTAAAATGCATTTCAGAGCATATAGAAAGTTATGTTTTTTTGAAAAAGCTGAAGAGTAGGGCAAAATGTAATGACAAGAAGAAAAGGTAATTGTGTAGGGAGCTCAATATGAGGAGAAACAGGAGGGAGCACTGGAAGATGTGTCTTTGTGTGTGTGTTTGTGTGTGTGTGGAGAGTTTAAACAGTAGCCTTAGTGTGTCATTTCACCTATGTCCTGTCTTGTACATAGAGCTGTAGTACCCAGGGGGCTCTCAAACTAACCTTTGCTGAATACATAACAGTCATAATACGTAAATATCCAAATAATGTTATGGTAGTAATATGTAATGTGGTTAACTAAAAACGTAGTCAGTAGATGGAAACAGTAATGAAAGAAGAAATGAAGATCTGCAATCAACTGATTTGGACTGAATGTAGGTGTAATGGGATTAGGTAGTAAAGTTCAAAAAATGACAGCCTCCGGTGGGTGAAATAATAGTGCACAAATCATGAAGACTGCAGAGTTTGTTGCATTTTCAAAATTACTAATGTTAAATAAGACATTTTTTTTTGTTTTAGAGCTTCAAAAAATAAGCCAGCTTCTGTATTCTGGGGCAATTGGGCACATTATCATATTAGCAAGTTCAGAATACAGTTTGCCATCATGTGCTACGCATATGGGAAATACAGCTTTTTAGCTGCCATATTCCTGCATACACAGCAACACTCAAACATGCATATCATAAGGAAATGTAAGCACTGTAGTTCTTAACAGAGCCAGTACACAGCAGTGCTGATTGTTGCATTCATGGTTATATTGCACATACATGATAGAATATAAAGATTTGGACTGCATCTGATTGTGTTAACGATACTCCACCACAATTTATGCTTCATCTAATTTTTTATGTCACAAAGTATAACTCAAAACCCTTTAAATAGATAAAAAATATTGTTTTAACTGAGGGTAGCTCCTGTACCCCTCAATATGGTGGCTTTGCTACTCCACACCTCCCTTACTTATATAGAGCAACTCTCTGATCACATAACAGTGGAAAGAAATGAAAAAAATCCACTACAGTACACCACCAGCTCAGACAGTACATGTTAATGCAGTTGCAGCAAACTGAGAGTAAACACATCTTACAGACACTCCCCTCATTGGAATATAGCTTAATCTCTGATTAAAATACACCAGGGTAATTCATTGATATGAAAAATGTAGCAGTGTGTTGCATCATAATTCTTGTAATAATCTACACAGAGTGATTGATGCAATAAGGAAGCTTCAGTAGGAGCTGTAACTGCCAAGAATGATTTCTGCATGAATGACAGGTTTCAGGCTGTGCCATATATGTATATATATGTGTGTGAGTGTGTGTGTGTGTGTGTGTGTGTGTGTGTGTGTGTGTGTGTGTGTGTGTGTGTGTGTGAGTGTGCGTGTGCGTGTGTGTGTGTGTGTGTGTGTGTGTGTGTGTGTGTGTGTGTGTGTGTGTGCGTGTGTGCGTGTGTGTGTGTGTGTGTGTGTGTGTGTGTGTGTGTGTGTGTGTGTGTGTAATACACAAGGCTATATTAAAGGCACAGTCTGAATTCCACAGTCTCCCCCAGCCACTTCCGATTGACCTTGACACCTCTCCCTCCCCATCACAATCTGACTGACAAGGGCATCAGACATTTGAGCATAGGGGTGGGAAGTTACATTGTATTGAAACTGCTGAATTATATCTGGAGCTTAGCATTGTTGTGTTAAGAAATACACTGGTAAATCTAGCCTGAATATTGATTTCAAGAAGTCTACAGCTCTTGAAAATAGTTTAGTAGATGAAAGCAGTAGTCTTTCACTTTACTGGCCTGATAAAGTTTCCCTTTATTTCATCTAAACTAGGTTTATCTATCTATCTATCTATCTATGTATCTATCTATCTATCTATCTATCTATCTATCTATCTATCTATCTATTATTATTATTATTATTATTCTCTTTTCATAAGTTAGCCACCACTCTATCCATATCCTTTTCCTTTTGATAATAACACCTTTGTGCCCTGTAAACATCACTCACTTAGAAGTAACTTCCCACTACTGCTCTAAATTCCATCTGAATTCTGATGATTCTTCTTCCTTTTTTAGTGATTTCAGTAAACATGCCATTCATAAATTATATCTGGCCATTAGTGCAGAAGATTAATATTCTAAGCTGTGAAAAGATTGCTTCCTGCTGTCAAGGGTACAGAGTCTGCCTCCTTCCTCCATTTGTCTGCTGTGTGACTGAGCAAGTCACTTGACCAGACAGTGCTCCTGGGTTGCCCCTTAAGAGGAACACTTGTGTCCAGTGTGCTTATTGTGTTAACAAATGTGTAAAAAATAAATAACTTTATTATGTACATCATCTCTATATCTGTCAGCACTGAATATTCTCTCTAAGCTCTTAGTGTTTAACCTGACATTCTGTGAACCTTTATTTTAATCAGTTCACAAGGTATAGCACGTATAGACTAACCTATTTCTATGTTTCAGCCACAGTAAACAAAGACAAGGTTCTTCCTTTGCTTAAACTTTTGTAGACTTCCTCTACATTTAAGAGCAGTCGAACATTTACCAGAATTTAAATACCTGGCCAAACAACATCAAACAAAAGAAAAGCTGCAGTGCAGAAAGCCAGTAAATTGTATCACTGTTTTTATATTTTTCCTCTGCCCATTAAGTTGTATATATTTTTAAAATTTGAATGTTTGTTTTATTTTATTCATTTTTGAACTTCGTCTACTTAAGAATTTAATCTTAATGTAACATGCTTTGAAGTTGCATATTTACATCTATACCCCAAGTTTTATTATCAGTTTCTTAAGAAAATCCTGCTGTAGTACTGCATGAAATATTATACATGACGAAAGACAAAATTTCCATCCTACAATATACAGTGACCTGCAGTGTTGTACTACATCAAAGATCTTTTTGTACCCTCATGGCTATACTCAATACATTGATAGCTTTAAGGCAACCTTTTCTTCCATTCTGGACACTTCATCTGTAGTTATTCTTTCTTATATACAGTATTGTCTCTTATAGCTGTACTCATATATTGTGCCTTGAATTACACTGTTTTACTTAGTGATGCTGCTTTATCTGCTTCTTATTATAGCTGAGTTATGCTGTACTTATTAATTTAACTGATCTTTTTCCGTTTGAAATGTATATTGTAATTTCTGTGGGGATAAGAACAAAATACTTGGATTGGGCTTGATCAGAACAAGGAGTACTTGATGTGCTATTTGAACACACTCTACATTTTTTAGTAATGGGCAGCATTTGTAAATGCATCTTGTAAGAAGGCATTTTGTGTGGTGTCCTTATATGGCAAGGCATGTCCATGAAACTAAATGGGCAGACAAAACAGTAATTGTTCAGAGGCAACTGCTGGGGCAGTGCTAAAGATCTCCATCTGAAGGAAAATAATGACTGGAACACGGTGCTAAATTCTTTATTTACTTTGGCTTCACTGTAGTCAGACCTAATGTAAGAGAAAACTGTTCAAGAACGCTGTCTGTAATTAATGATAAGATAAATGTGATTCACATTAAATTCTGCTCACTGTATTTATTTAATTTAAAGGATTTATCAAAATGTACTGAAACAGTTGATAAAAGCAATATTTATTGTACTGCACAGACATCTGACTTTCCACAACAGTCTAAAATGTAAATGGCCAAATTAAAGTTATTCTTTATATGTATAACAACAAGCTTATTGAATTCTATTTTGATGATGACATCTCCAGTCGTAACCACATTATTATGTGTTTGAGACATGGGTGCCAAAAATTCACCTCGAGGGTGAACACATAATAACCGGTTATGATTGATGAGAAACAATCATAACTCTTTGTAGGGCATGGAGTGTTATCTACTCCATGTACTACCTGCTACAAAAAAAAAAAAGAAAGTGCCAAAGTGTTTTACTGGCTTCTGCATAGATAGCAATTAAGGAAAATGTCAGGGACAATTTTTTTTAAATACTGCCTTCATTTAAATAAGTTACAGACTATTGTGTGTAAACTTTCATAGATGAAAGAGGAAAATATTCAGGGACTGAAGGAACGTCCCTTCCCTTATACCCAATCATCATAGAACTTAAGAGGTGTGTGACAATTGTTGCACACCTCTGAAACCGCTGTTACGGACAGGTTTTACACAGCAGTAGAGTGTAGCAGATTTATCTTTCTTCCAATTTTGGAGTATAACTATGATGTTCCACCTACTGCATTGAAATATTAGACATGGAATTTAAGGGGACAACATCTGATAATGTTATTTCCTATACTTTATAGGATGCATACACTCTGCATCAGATTAACATCACTATATTCTGAGCCATCATCTATTTTTAATTAGAACAGTAAACTTTATCAATGTAACATAAAAAAAAAGCAAGAAGGGTGTAAGGACTATGAAAAACAGTGCCACATGCAAGGGAACTGCGATGTTGCATGTAAAATCCCATTGCAGTATGGCTGCTTGATTTGCTGCCCAGTAGCAGCAAAGTATCTAAACTATTAAGAATAAAAGACACAGCCCTTAGTGCATTTAGCCCTTTACAAGACTGATGCATTAACCATTGCTTTCCTGATGATATGACAAAATAAACAGAACTCATTAATGGATTAGGTGTTATGCAAATGATCTTCTTCTTCAGAGAGCCCAGAAGGTGTCAGTTTGTATTTGGAATTAGCCTTTTCCTGAATCACAGTTCCTGTACTAGCCCTTTTGCAGTGCAGAGCTTCGGTGTTAATATTCTGTGTGTTTTAGCAATGATTAGCACATGCAGATCCTTTCTCCTTGTTTTTTTTCATGAATCTGACTCTTGCAGCCTGTACAAAGCACAGGCAAAGGCTGGAGGTGTCTATTTATACACAACAGGGTAGGTGGGTAAGGTGGCAGGGACTCTTGCACCACAGAAACAGACCTCTCCCCTGTCTCATCCTATCTGCTAGACAAACAGTCTAAATATTTCTGATGTTGTAAGGACTTACGTTTATGTAATGCAAAGGCCCCCTTTAACTCCTGAAACAATTAAATGACATGGAAATTCATCTATTTTATGAACTGTTATGTGCAGCATCGATGATTATGCTTTTTTATTGGTTGTTAATTTCCTTTCCCCCACTCATCAAATGCTTGAGACAGAAGACAGCAAGGGTCAAAAACATCAGCTGACTGCCAAGAAAACCACTGCCAGTATAATTTCTGTGGATGCACGCGCGCGCGTGTGTGTGTGTGTGTGTGTGTGTGTGTGTGTGTGTGTGTGTGTGTGTGAGTGTGTGTGTGTGTGTGTGTGTGTGTGTGTGTGTGTGTGTGTGTGTGTGCGCGCGCAAGCATGTGTGTATGCCTGCAGTCTCATATGCTGGTAATGATTCCTTTGCTTTGAAAGATTCCCTTCTTCATATTTGTGCAATCATAGAGTTGGTATATATAAGTTTATAAGTTATATAACTGTTGGTGGTCTTGCCCCCACATTGGGGGATTGAGGGAGGCTTGTGCCCAGCAAACAATGATTACATTTTGAGTTTTTGCCCTTGTATGTTTCTGGCATAATTTTTCAATATTGTGGTTTGGGACTGTTGAAGGTGCTAGTTTTATTTATTTAATTAATTAATTAATTTATTTATTTGTGACTAATTTGTAATACTGAACACAAGTATCCTGAATTGAAAAATGCAAAACTCAGAATATAAATTAGCACATGAACAGAAAACACTGACTAGTAAAAACTTCCTATCAGTAAAATTACAAATAAGTATTGCTAGTATAAACATCCACTCAGAAACTCCATGTAGCATTTGAATATGTCCAGTGTAATAGTACATGTTTAAATTCTTTTGTAACATTCTATAGGTAAAGCATTGAAAGCATAATGGAATGCGAGTTTCCTAAGAAGCAATTAACATTTTACAGCAAATGTGCACACAGCTACAGTTAGAATATTACAAATAGCCACTTTTCTAAGGTTAATGTTTTTTAGGGAGGAACAGACTCCATGCACCTACACCAATCTATTCATCCATAACTCCCTTTTCCCATTTTTCTGCACATGTAGTTGGAGTTGGAGTGTGACATTAACAGTGACCATCATCCAGAGCCAGTTTTTGCACCTTTGGGTGGCTAGCCCTACCATTGTTGTTCTTCTGTACCACACAGTGTTGAGTATCTGATCCAGCTAGTGCATGTCTTTGGAATATAGGTGGAAACCAGAGCACCCAGAAAAAAAATATGTGAACACAAGAAGGACATGCAGAGTCTGCACAGAAGGCACCCCAGCCAAGAATTTAACTGGAGAACCTCTTGTGCTTAGGCAACAATACTACCCACTGTGGCACTGTGCCACCTACATACCCACCCACAGCATTATAATATTATTATTATTATTAGTATTATTATTATTATTATCATCCCTGGGGTCAGTCACCCTTACTTAGAGAAAATGTAATAGCTATTTAAATCTTCCTTTTCTTTCTGAATTTCAGAACACTGTGTTTGAGTTTCTCTGTTTCAAGTACTTTATGTTTTAGAAAAGGAATAGCTTCCACTTAAAATACTGATGACAGGTGTGTGAGAAATTTACCAATAGAATGTATATCAAATAACATACTTTCAACTGAAAATCAAGCATCTAAACAAAGCTATATAGCAGCATTTTACCTGCATTCTTTTGGCTACAGGTAAGCTCGACTGCAGCCCCTTATTGAGACGGGGTGCTTTTGTCCCGTAACACTTATTAGAGGTTGCACAGTCACAGAGAGAAGGAATTTAGTTAGAATAGCGGATGATAAATTAAAATCTACCACACAAAATAATCATTATTCTGTTAAAATGAAGTGCATCCACAATAATGAATGACAAATAAATGGATATCAGGTATGAAATGAATAGGTACTCTTTTAGGTGGAATCCAGACTGCAAGCATTCTGAGATAGGTTAAGAAGTCGGCTGACTATTTTAAGACAGTTTCAAATCTTTTCGGGATACAAAATTAATGAAGCTGAAACAAAGGCAATAGGTGTAAATTATGTACCCACATATGAATTGGTTCAGCAATATCCATATTTATGGGATGTGATAAAATGAAGTACTTAAGTTTATGGATTAAAAAGGAATCTGATGTTGCCACTAAGGATATGTGGGAAGAGACTAAACAAAAGATAATACAAAAACTGAAAAATTGGAAGCTTTGTTATATGGATATGGATAATAAGATACAAGCAGTTAAAAATGTTTTAGCCCCTTTAGTCTTATGCACAGATCAGGCATATTTTTATCAACTAGAGGTGAAATTGTGGATAGCAATTAATAAAGAGCTGAAGGATTTTATTTGGGTGGGGAAGATGGCAAGCGTGAAGTGGGATAAGCCAGTTCTTCCAAATGAACAAGGTGGTCTGGGATTACCTGAGTTGAAGGAGTATTTCAGAGCTACACAGTTAAGACTCCTATACATATCACAAGCAGAAACCTATAATTCAAAGTGGAAAGGGATGATGATGACACATGGGGAAGCTCAAGAAACAAGGAGAGACTGGGATTTTGGATGCAGATCCTTACGAAGAATAACAATAACCATACAGAATATTCTATTCACAAAGTAGCAGAAAGTATTCTAAGAACTAAGCCAACATGGGGATGGAGAAAGGAGATTATGCCAATAAGGATGATTACAATTAGGGATACTGCAATTAGGGATACAGACAATAAGCAAGATGGGGCTGGAATTTACTGGAGGAGGCTGGCAAAGGAACCAAGGTATTGGAAGTCAGGGAAAAGTAATATAATGGGAAGAGGCCAAGGATTTATTTGGACTTCAGGTTAGAGATTGCCTTCCTTATCAAGGACTGATATCCGAATAGAGGCAAAGAGAAAGAAAGAAAATAAGAAAATATTCTTATTTTATATATAAAATATATATATTTATATATAGAAAATATAAAATAAAGAAATAGGGGGCTCCAAAGCAAAAGACCAGCACTGGTAGAATTTTTAGCAGAATCTAGAACAGAAGCTGCCATTAAAATGGAATAATTAAAAGAGCGTATAAAATATTGCAAGATAACTATAAGAATCAGTCAGGGCAGGTTAGAAACGACTGAGAAGAGAAAGTGGACAAGCAATTCACAAAGAAATAATGGGGGTTATATGTATATCTCCCAAATATGCAACAAAGTCTAGAAGATTTAGGATCTTTGCTTGGAAGTGTTTACACAGGTATTTTTATACCCCAAGTAGACTCCAAAGAATTCTTCCCCAAGTAGATAGCAAGTGTTGGAGATATGATGGTGAAGAAACAGGTAATTGGGAACATATTTTCTGGAAGTATAATGAGTTGGCAGACTTTAAAAATTCCCTGCAGACAGCTCTGTCAGAGATACTGGGTGAGCAAATTGATATGACTAAGGAAATTGTTTTTTAAGCTATGATGCAGAATCAGAATTGCCTAGACATAGTAAGGCCTTACTGAGTTCAGTTATAGTGGCTGCCAAAAAAAGCAGTTACCAGGAAATGGAAATCAAAGTTTAAACCAACTGTACTAGAAGTAGTGAATATAGTACAGAGATAAAACAAGTGGAACTGGGATCTTTAGAAAACAGTAGGAACAAATGACATAAAAAAATGGAAATTGTGGGAACACTACGTGTAGACGAGGAATGAGGTTTATACGAAGGCAGGATTTGAATGAGCTATGTAATGTTTGACAGTGAAGGGATAGATTATAAATGGTGTATACTGTTAGCAACTAAAATTATGTCAATATGTTTTGTTTTCATTTATATAAATGTATGATTGCCTATGTCATAAGTGATAATTTAATTAAAGATGTTTCTTGTTTAAAAAAAAAGTAGGCTGATTTACTATAACCTTTGGAACTACGTCTTCTGCAAATGAAGTCACAAAACAATATGCACTGGCAAGCTGCATGTGGATACTGGTTCAGTTCCACAGTAGTAAGTTTAGCAAGCACATAACTTCATGATTATAGTAATTCTCCCTTTGAAACAAAACTTGACTGGATTGGTACATTTCCCCTACAGGATCATAGGAATATAGAACGACATATGAAAAGTATGTTCTTCTATGCCAAATCATAAAGTGACACGATGTATGCACAAACTGATTCTTTTGCCGTGTCATCATCCCGGTTATTATTTTGTAATAAAAATGAAAGCAAACTTTTTTTAACCCAATTTTTCTGTATGGTCATTTGGTAATGTTATTATGCTTTTATGCAAATTAACCATCAGTATGATTTTCTAGCTGTCACTGAGTTAAAATGCATACATTTTGCCAAACTATTCTTTACTTTTGTGTATTATAAGTGGCCAAAAAGACCCGGGTTAAAACAGATATTGTCAATAATGTCACTTTAAAAAGACTTTATTGTTATTAAAAAGTATTATAAATTGCAATCCTGAGCAACATTATGATCTGCTGGCAAAAGAAAAGTAGCCAAAGGACATTAATTTAGTGAACATCACTGATCAAAATGTCAGAGGAGTCTGATTCAGTGAATGAAAAGCGGTGGTGTTACAGAGTATCAGCCAGGAGTGAAAACTGAATCAAGAGGTAAGCAAAAAGGGTCACAGTGCAGAATCAACCAGACAACTGCAGTAAACCATAGGACACACACACACACACACACACACACACACACACATACACGTGCATGCATGCACAGCACACTCACATACACACTGAGACACACACACACACACACACACACACACACACACACACACACACACACACACATACACAATATACACACATTTACAGCACACTCATACACGCATGCACATACACAAACACGTATGCGTGAGCATGCATATACCACTACCCCCCCGCCCACACACACACACACACACACACACACACACACACACACACACACACACACACACACACACACACATAAAATGTATGCATACATATTAAATTTACAGGATCAAAATGAATATTAAAGCAAAACATCTATATCAATTCAAAATTGGCAACCAGGTTAATGTGAAGTAAATCAAACAATCAATCAATAAATAGCAGGCCATAAGTAAAGAGTGTTCACTTGTGGAAGCAGTAGATTTAATACATGGCATACATGTGAATTTTTAAGAGCTTGTAACAAAAGGTTTGAAAGTGTACAATAAAGACAAATGTTGCTGGAAACATTGAATATAATATAAAATACATTAATCAGTTATTTAGCAAAATAATAAATGCATTAATGTAGAATGGCTTTAGAAATATCAGATTCCAATTCAAATGCCACACTGGTTAGATCTGGTGCCTCACTTTGCTTGGTTATGAGTTGGACTGCCTGTCCCCCTTTCGTTCTTATAGGTCTTCACTGGGTACTTTGGTTTCTTCCCACATCCCATAGACATGCTGTAAGTGGATTAAAAATCCTTCAAACTGAACATAAGTGTATGTGCATAAGTATCTAAATGTGTATGTCTCTCCTGGCAATACATCCAGGATTAATTTATCTGCTTTGTGTCTACTGAGTACCAAAATATCCATGAACTAGGAAAGGAGGTATTGGAGATAAGGATGGATGAGTGCATGAAAACTTCAACTTCTGATGTTAAAAATAGCAGGCATTGGTTTATCTACACTGGTTTAGCTGGGTGACTCATTTCCAGAACAGGGTACTTATTTTAAATATTATGGGAGACAAGAATGTTGTTAAATATGACAAGTAAAAGTGTTTAGATCCTGTTTGAGTTCATGTCAGTCACAAATAGATGCTTACATATAATGTATAAGATAAGCTGAAAATAAACTGAATGAAATGAAGACGTACAGTTAAACTTACACAACTTCAGAAAGATGATGTGTTTGTTCAGCTAAAGTACTGATGTATATTACACAAAGTTAACAAAAAACATTTTGCAAGGAATTATAATTTTGTAGTTGCTAAGAGAACAATTATGATGCAGTTAAGTCAAAAGTGTGTATCACAGAATGCTTGAAGCAAGAGTTTGTTACAGCAAGATGGAAACTTGTTTGGTTTTGAAAGGTCATTAGAAGTATCAGAGATGCTCCCAAAAGGTAAGAAAACAGAAAGATAAAGCATGTTAGTTTGGCAAACATGAAGGTTAGTTTGAAAAGTTAGAATGTACATAAGATAAGATGCAACAAAGTAAAACTAAGTTATATAATGTGACAGCAGAACAAGTTAATTAATCATTATGTAGATAAATCAGTTTAGTAATGTGTACACAGCTTTTGAAGTTAAAACAATAGTACTAGCCACAAAGTCTAAGCAGACACAAAGGGATATAGACAGACTGTTCATTCTATAGCTGAAAAATCAGAACAAATTATATGCAGTAAAGATAATGAAGCAGAAAATAGTGACTCACATAGTCTTGGATTTGGGACAACATAAAGAGAGCCAAACCAACACAAACCCATTCACTGAAAAATCTCCCACATCAAACCCCAGCACAATGAACAACTGTAGGAAATTAAAAACAATGAAAAGTAACACACAGTTTTTTTGCTGAGGGGAACAAGACCCAGCACTGCATCACACTCCCTGATAATTATATATACAGTGATGTCACCCAAGCACAGCGAAAGAGGAACAATCATAGAATGAAAACCAGGTTACTACCCATTCATAGTCATACAACCTAAACTGTCACAACACACACACACACACACACACACACACACACACACACACACACACACACACACACACACACACACACATTGTGTCACTAAAGAAACAGACCATCTGTGAAAAAAAACCTTAGGGAAAAGAATACTGTGATAAACACTGAAGGAGTAACTCTGAGTTAGTAGGGCTACAGTAGGAAGGACTATAACTATATATGTGCGGCATGGGGGTAATTTATTTATTTTATTCTATTTATATATGTTTACCAGGGTAGAGCACTGATCAAAATTGACCAGTTTCAGGCCCAGCCTGGTTCAGAATCAGAAGCAAAATAAAGTTAATGAACTTAGAGAAATATATGCTTGGGAAATCAGGAACATCCATTAATACAGTAAATGGAAACAACTAGCAACAAAAGCCATAGTTTAGATTTGAACTGAAAATTATAGTTGTTTATAACTCAATAATTCCTCTGTCAATTTGGGTTAAAGCCATTAGTGGTAGTAACATTGTGTAGGCTCGTGCACTTAAAAAAATGTTTCATCAGTATAAGCGACCCAAAAGCAAAATATTTGGCATAACTCAGGTATTAAATAAAAATACGTATAAAAACCGTTTTGAAAATAAACAACTTCATGAAATCCTACAAAGATATATTCCATGGTATAGGTAATTTGAAGTACTACTAGGTAAAGTTAAATACAGACTGGTCTGTAAAACCAATAGCATAGCCATATCACATGATGCTTTTTTTTATCTAAGTCACAGTGTAAAACAAGAAACAAAGCTATTAGACCTCCATGAAATTCATAGTCTTGACTTTATGGAAATCACCAAGAGTAACTTCTTCAAAGGCCAAAAAATTATGTTAATATGTGTACTGACGCGAGACAAACAAAAAGAAAATGGTAATATAGTATTCGATAAACAAGATTTGATGAATGCCGCCGGCTTGAGTTAGGTTAAGAAAATCAAAGTATAACTAGATTCTCCAGGCTAGGCATAGTAAGGCCTTATAAAATCTAATTCTGGTGGCTGCCAAAAATGCAATTACTAGAAAATGTGAATCAAAATCTAAACCAACGATATTAGAAGCAGTGAATATAGTAACAGAGATAAAACAAAACTGGGAGTAGGATATTTAGAAAATAATAGGAACAAATTACATAGAAAACATGGGAATTGTGGGAACAACACATGCAGAATAATGTTTTGGAGGAGGAATGAGGTTTAAGGGAAGGTCGGAAATGAATGAGCTATATTAATGTTTGCTTGACAATGACTGTATGGAAGATTATATGTGATGTATAATGTTTACAGCTAAAAATGTGTCAGCATGGTTTATTTTCATTTATAGAAATGTATGAGTGCCTGTTTCAAAAGTGATAATTCAATAAAGATTTCTTTGCTTAAAAAAAGCTCCATAACTCGAAAGAACTCTGGTCTACTAGGTAGTATAGTAATATAAGCTGGAGAAAATTTTAAAATTAAAAGTAATAGTAGTGTTAGGTTTTTATGTAAGTAATTCTTTTTTCCTTAAATATTCAATTTTATGTCTTAAAATAATATTTTAATTTTTTTAAGTGTTTCTGTTTTAAGGAGTCATTTAGTGACGTCAGTTAAAGTTCTGTTAGCTGGCCAAGTAAGAGAGTTCAATGTTATTTAGTTTGAAAGTTAAAGACTTTGACAAATAGGAGGTTTGATGAGAGGGGTTTGATTAAAAAGTATTCACTGAAATGATCGTTCGACAAAATGATATAGACCCAGTCGTGCTAACTCAAAGAAGGGAGAAATCTCCCAAAACGTGAATCATTGCTGGCGCACAAGTAGTAACTGCACCAACAAAGATTTCCTTTGGGAAACAGTGTTTAGTATTATGTTGTTTATCTTTTTTTTAACGTACTACTGGCACAACAACAATTTCATCAAGCTAATAAAACAAGATGTTTCATTTGAATAGACAGACAATCTTCATTTGAGAAATTAAAAGAAAGTCTATATTCTGACAGTCTTCATATTCAAATTATGAGGTTTTAAAAGTTGCTGCTACTCTAGTAGCCTTGGCTACTATGTTAAAAGAAAAACAGCACAACAAAATAAAATCATAACATATTCCAGTAAATTTCTGATATGTAAAAGAAATATTCACAAACCGAAAAAACAGGATCTTTTGTTTGGCTTTGTGAAAATGTTTACATTTGTCTGTATAGAATACATTTTACTTTGTTAACAGGCCATAAACTGCTAAGCAATCCCTGGAGAAAAAAACGACCATTATATATACATGACTTTGCTACACATTGCTGGATTACTTTCCCCTTGAGCATCAAGTGCCCAACACACAAGTCACCAAGGAACAGAATAAAAATTGTTGTTTTTCCAGAGTGACTTCTAAGTGTGCAACAGCAGCAATTCCTTTTGTTTTGGGGGATTTCTCCCTTTTCCATGGTTGTGTGACCATGGAATTGGTATATATAAATTTCTGGGGTGTGGAAACTTGAGAGGTTGCTGTGAAGTAATGTTTTCTCAAATACTGTTTTTAATTAAGAATACAAATCTCAAACTGATGCAGACATTTTTGAGGCACAACCATATTTGGTTAACTTAGGACAAACTTTCTGAGGTACTTTTTTTAACAGCTCAATTTATAGAAACTGTATGATTTTTATTTGCCATATCCTGCTCAAGCCTGGTGAATGCAGGGCCTCTCTGCACTAATCCCTTGCCACTTCCCAAATGCAATCCTCCCTTTGTCTGACATGCTTCCAGCAGTGTTTATTCCCTTTAAAATCTCAGACACCATCGGTATCATGACACTAATCCACAACTGTCACATGGCATTTATTACTGTGACTAAAGTTGTATCCCTTTGTGTTCCTGCAAACATGACTTCAGTGATTTAATATGACAGATGAGTGAACTCTTTTTCTGGTCACATAGAAATTTGTGATGTTTTTCAGGAGTATGGAAATAACTATTGATGCAAAACATATGTCTTTAGAGGTAGTTATATTACTTATTTATCATTGGTCAATGGAATAAGGGCAGATGATTTACCATAACCACATTTTTTAGTTTTATTAGGGATATCAATATATTAAATATCTGAACTGTTAGACTGATCGTGAAATATGTGCTTAGCTGATAGCTATATAGATGAATATATGCCACCAGGTTAACTTTTTAGCCAATTGCTTTTTTTCAGAAGATGTTTGGAACATACTTGTACTCTCTTAACCTTTTGTCTTTGTAATCTGTTATTAATGCCTGTTAGCATTTCCGGTGTTAGTAGCTTTGTAACTGTTTTTGGGATTATATTAATTCACTTCTTTTCACAACATATGAGTAAAAGAGTTGGGCTTGGGGCACCTGCAGGAACCTGTATGGATCTAAAACTCAGATTATAAGTGCCAGTTATATTGGGATGGGTGGCTGTTTATTTCTGTATGGGTAGGTGGCTATTTGAAATATACATGTATAGTGTTTTTTGGAAAGGGATGGGACTATTGACTGAATATATTGTTCTGAGTAACTATAAGTCCTATCTCAGTATATTAGTTATTAGTTTTGGTAATATTATGTGAACATGTGTACATGCATCATATATATACATATATATATATATATATATATATATATATATATATATATATATATATAGACATATACATATATATATATATATATATATATATATATATATAGACATATATATATAGATATATATATATATATATAGATATATATATAGATATATATATATATATAAATATATACACGCACACGCACAAACACACATACACACACACACACACGCACAAACACACACACACGCACACACACACGCACACACGCACGTGCACACACATGCACACACACACATGCACACACATGAGCGTGCACACACGCACGCACACACACGCACAAACACATACACATGCACACACTCACATACACACACACGCACACACGCACGTGCACACACACACACACACACACACACACACACACACACACACACACACACGCACACACGCACACACGAGCGTGCGTGCATACACACACACACACACACACACACACACACACACATACACACAAGACCGCACGCACACATACACACACACCCATTTATATACCATAGCATGTTTATGTATGCAGTCAAGTATTTTGTCATACTAAACTAACACTGCATAGATTATCACTGTATAGGGTTGTTCATTATACTATAGTATAAAATCCTACTGAGCTACAAGGTAAAAAATATCAGCTTTCATGATCTGCCATATTGTATAGTGGTCTTTCCAATATAGTGTTTTAAAAAACCTGCACTGAACATGTGCATTCTGTCTTTTAAGGGTCTATGTTTTCCAATAACTCTTATGTCAGGGTTACTTGGGAATCAGAAACAGCTCAGTTACAAAATATACTGGTTCATCAAGACTTTGTTATTGTCTGGTGGCACTGTTTGTTTGAACGAGTTATTAATCAAATGCACTTAATACTGTATCAGTTATTCTTCTACAAACAGTACATGCAAATAACAACATTCATACTCAGCTGGTGGCGTTTTTCTATGGTGGTGATAATTATTCAAGGATTCATTCTACCCTTCCTTTGCCAGTATGAAGAACATTAAATCCCTTCCATTCTATGTCTTCTTCTTCTTCTTCTTCTTTTTTCTGCTGTTCCCATAAGGGGTCGCCACAGCAGATCAACTGTTTCCATTTCTTCCTGTCCTCTGCATCTTGCTCTGTCACACCAACCACCTGCATGTCCTCTCTCACCACATCCATAAACCTTATCTTAGGCCTTACTCTTTTCCTGTTACCTGGCAGTTTCATCCTTAGCATCTTTTTCCCATTGTACTCTGCATCCCTCCTCAGCACATGTCCAAACCAACGTAATCGTGCCTCTCTGGCTTTGTCTCCAAACCTTCCAACCTGACCTGACCCTCTAATATACTTATTCCTAATCCTGTCCATCCTTGTCACACCCAGTGCAAATTTTAACAGCTTCAACTCTGCCATGTCAAGCTCTGACTCCTGCCTTTTTGTCAATGCCACTGTCTCCAACCCATATAACATAGCTGGTCTCACTACCCTCTTGTAGACCTTCCCTTTCACTCTTACTGGTACTCGTCTGTCACAAATCACTCCTGACACTCTTCTCCACCCACTCCATCCTGCCTGGACTCTCTTCTTCACCTCGCTTCCACACTCACCATTACTCTGAACTGTTGATCCCAAGTATTTAAACTCATCCACCTTCGCCACCTCTACTTCCTGCATCCTCACCATTCCTCTATCCTCCATCTCATTCACACACATATATTCTGTCTTAGTCCTGCTCACCTTCATTCCTCCTCTTTCTAGAGCACATCTCCACCTCTCCACCTCTCCAGGGTCTCCTCCACCTGTTCCCTACTCTCACTACAGATCACAATGTCATCTGCAAACATCACAGTCCACGGGGACTCCTGTCTGATCTCATCTGTCAACCTGTCCATCACCATTACAAATAAGAAAGGGCTCAGACCTGATCCTTGATGTTATCCCACCTCCAACTTAAATGCATCCGTGACTCCCACTGCAGACCTCACAGCTGTCACAATACCCTCGTACATATCCTGTACCACTCTTACATACTTCTCTGACACTCCCGACTTCCTCATACAATACCACAACTCCTCTCTAGGCACCCTGTCATATGCTTTCTCTAAATCCACAAAGGCACAATGCAACTCTTTCTGACCTTCTCTGTACTTCTCCATCAACACCCTCAAAGCCAGCATCGTATCTGTAGTGCTCTTTCCTGGCATGAAACCATACTGCTGATCACTAATCATCACCTCCCTTCTTAACATAGCTTCCACTTCTCTTTCCCATAACTTTATGCTGTGACTGATCAGTTTAATCCCTCTGTAGCTACTATAGCTCTGCACGTCACCCTTATTCTTAAAAATCAGTACCAAAACACTTTTTCTCCATTCCTCAGGCATCCTCTCACTTTCCAAGATTTCATTAAACAATCTAGTTAAAAACTCCACTGCCATTTCACCTAAACACCTCCATGCTTCCACATGTATGTCATCTGGACCAACAGCCTTTCCGTTCTTCATCCTCTTCATAGCTGTCCTTACCTCCTCCTTGCTAATCCATTGCACTTCATGATTCACTATCCACACATCATCCAACCTTCTCTCCCTCTCATTCTCTTCATTCATCAGCACCTCAAAGTACTCTTTCCATCTGCTCAACACACTCTCCTCGCTTGTGAGTATGTTTCCTTCATTATCCTTTATCACCCTTACCTGCTGTGCATCTTTACTACCTCAATCCCTCTGTCTAGCCAATCGGTACAGGTCCTTTTCTCCCTCCTTAGTGTCCAACCTTTTATACAATTCATCATATGCCTTATCCTTAGCCTTTGCCACCTCTCTCTTTGCCATGCACCTCATCTCCTTATACTCTTGTCTACTTTCTTCATCTCTCTGGCAATCCCACTTCTTCTTCTTCACCAACCTCTTTCTCTGTATACTCTCCTGTACTTCTTCATTCCACCACCAGGTCTCCTTGTCCTCCTTCCTCTTTCCAGATGTCACACCAAGCACCTTTCTAGCCATTTCTCTTACTAGCTTTGCTGTAGTTACCCAGCTATTCGGTAACTCTTCACTGCCACCCAGTGCCTGTCTTAACTCTTCCCTGAACATCACCTCACAATTACCATTTTTCAATTTCCACCATTTGATCCTTGGTGCTGCCCTCACACTCATCCTCCTCTTCTTGATCACCAATGTCATCCTACAAACCACCATCCTATACGGCCTAACTATACTTTCCCTTGCCACCACTTTACAGTCTCCAATCTCCATCAGACTGGCCCTTCTACATAAGATATAATCCACCTGTGTGCATCTTCCTCCACTCTTGTATGTCACCCTATGCTCCTGCCTCTTGTGAAAATACATATTCAACACAGCCATGTCTATCCTTTTCGCAAAATCCACTACCATCTGACCTTCTGCATTCCTTTGCTTAACACCATACCTACCGATCACTTCCTCATCCCCTCTGCTCCTTTCACCAACATGCTCATTGAAATCTGCTCCAATCACCAGTCTCACCCTTGGGTGCAGTCATCACCACTTCATCCAACTCTCTCCAAAATTTTTCTTTCTCATCCATCGCACACCCAACTTGTGGAGCATATGCACTAACAACATTCACCAGTACACCATCAATTTCCAACTTCATAAACATAACTCTATCCGACACTCTTTTCACCTCCAAAACACTCTTAGCATACTGTTCCTTCAGGATAATGCCTACGCCATTTCTCCTCCCATCCACACCATAATAAAACACACCTCCGATACATCTAGCCTTGCTCCCCTTCCATCTGGTCTCTTGCACACACATTATACCAACCTTCCTTCGGTCCATCATATCAGCTAGCTCTCTCCCTATACCAGTCATACTGCCAACATTCACTATCACATTCCTAGCCTTTACCTGCCTTCAGCCATACCTTCTGCCTCTTCTCCTCCTTCGGCCAACAGTAGCCCAATTTCCGCCAGCACCCTGTTGGCCAACAGTACTGGTGGTGGTCGTTGCTAACCCGGGCCTCGACCAATCTGGTATGTATATGTGTACTTTTGTCTGCATGTATGATTTGGCAAAATTTTACACTGGATGCCCTTCCTGACGCAACCCTCCCCATTTATCCGGGCTTGGGACCGGCACAAAGAAATGCACTGGCTTGTGCATCTCCAGTGGCTGGGTTCCTTCCCATTCTGTGTATGAAATCAAAATCCCAATGCCCTTCATAACACAGACATCCTTTTAATCACACAATAGTACTGAATATAAACTGTTCCTTTCAAAGAGACACCCCCTCCCCAAAAATTAGGCAGCTGACAGACAACATAGCATTCTGGCAAAAAAATATTTTCCCGCCTAAATGAGAAGTGTATCTTCAAATGATGGGATTCATGTCTACTTGCTGAAGACAGTTTTGACAAACAAAATATTCAAAAAATGTTTGCAGAAACTACCCTTGGTGAACATTTGAGGAATATATATATTTTTTGGTGTGGGGGTTTCCCCTGCACCCAGCATGGGGCACTGCCCTGAGCTTACATATACCAATTCCAAGGTCACATAACAATGGAGAAAGAAGCAACCTCCACTGTCAACAAAAACTGGTTTTGGCGAACATACGTTGCTCTTTTTATATTTGCCAAAACTACCTTTGGCGAATCAACAGGAACCTGTAAATGTTTTAGAGATATAGGGTACAGCCTCATTCTGTGTATTCCTTACTTATAAATAATTTATTTCTCAGTCAGAATGTTTCTATCTGATCCAAATGAATAGAAAAAAGGTAAATGAAAAAAGAGCGAAAAATGAACGAAAAGAAAAGTTAAAAAAAAATGTTTTAAATTGTACGCATTTGTGCAATTAATCTGTGTCTGTGTAAGTACTCTCCTTTTTGACAATTAATAATTGTATGAAAGGGACTGAATTCTGTGTACTACTCATGTATTCAGTGTACTGATTACTGCATATTACTAATGAGCATCATTGTACTGATTACTGTGTGCTACTTGTGTATTAATGTACTGATTACTGCATATTACTTGTGTATTAATGAGCATCATTGTACTGATTACTGTGTGCTACCTGTGTATTAATGTACTGATTACTGCATATTACTTGTGTATTAATGAGCATCATTGTACTGATTACTGTGTGCTACTTGTGTATTAATGTACTGATTACTGCATATTACTTGTGTATTAATGAGCATCATTGTACTGATTACTGTGTGCTACTTGTGTATTACTGTACTGATTACTGCATATTACTTGTGTATTAATGAGCATCATTGTACTGATTACTGTGTGCTACTTGTGTATTAATGTACTGATTACTGCATATTACTTGTGTATTAATGAGCATCATTGTACTGATTACTGTGTGCTACTTGTGTATTAATGTACTGATTACTGCATATTACTTGTGTATTAATGAGCATCATTGTACTGACTACTGTGTGCTACTTGTGTATTACTGTACTGATTACTGCATATTACTTGTGTATTAATGAGCATCATTGTACTGATTACTGTGTGCTACTTGTGTATTACTGTACTGATTACTGCATATTACTTGAGCACTACTGGACTGACTACTCTATATTATTTGTGTACTCAAGTTTGAGTGAACTCAGTTTCTCCCCCACTCACAGGTCTGCCCCTATAACCTTACATTAAAATCCAACAATGGCACCATTATTTCCCCAGATTCCTCAATCAAACTGTTAGGAATTATAATAGATAACCTTAAGTTTAATCTGCATATCAATAAAACTATTAAAATAGTTAGTAAAACAATTGGCTCACTATATAGGATCAAGCTCTTCCTAACGCCATTAACCAGAACTGTAATTGGTCATACACATCTTCTCTCCACCCTACTCTATGCTACCCTGTATTTACAAACCTCAGCAAAACTGACCTTAATAAACTTTCTAGCAGCTACAATCACATTGCTAGATTTGCTACCGATGCAGCCTACAGAACTCATCACTGTCATAACCTAAATCTACTAGGATGGCTTAAACTGCCTAACCAACTTCAGGTTAACCAACTAATAGTTGCACACAAGATCCTGTACCAACCAGAAAATACACTCGTACTTAAAAACCTCATCACCCCCTACAGTAACCTTAGTGCACTTCGTTCATCTGAAAGACTTCTAGTTCAAACTCTCAAATCCAATAACACAGCCGGTAAATCTCTATTTACTAACTCTGTTGGCAAAACTTGGAATTATCTTCCTGCTAATCTTACATCTGAACTCTCTCTACCTCAATTCAAGAAAAGTCTGATTCAGTACTTTAAAAAACTATGGCTATGTCCTTGTCCTAATCCAGACTAACTCTAACGCTCACTCATGAGCACATGGAGGACTTCTGCCTACACTTTATTGTTTCTTAACTTATAAATCCTATGACCTCCTTGGATCTACTACCAGGTTAGCCTACTAGGCATTCAATACCCTATTATTCTTAAAAACACTGTCTAGAATTTTCCATCTGAGTAAAAATGTAATAATTTGTTTGTGTATCAGTTTTTGTGTTTGTTTACATCTGTGTAAAATTCCTTTTATTTGTGTTTTATTTTGTGTTTTAAACTGTAAAAATGTAACAGTTTTTTGAATGCCTTTTTGGTGCTTTTCTCCCCGGGCCTCCGCTGAAAATGGACATGTATCCAATCGGACTATCCCGGTAAACAAATGTAAAGTAAAATAAATAAAATAAAATAATAAATAAAGTACTAATTACTGCATATTACTTGTGTACTAATGTAATGATTGTGATACACTACCTGTGTGCTAACGTACTGATTTATTTTTACTACTCGTGTTCTAATATACTGACTACCAAATAGCAGCATTGCATTATTGTGCTGATTACTGTGTATTACCTGTTTACTAATGTACTGGCAGTACTAATGTAACATCTGGCAGGTAGCGTTTAGAAGATTAAGGAGCTGTTAATGAGCTGTTTCCTGTGGTCCAGTCATGCAAGGTTTGAATCCTTCAGCTTCCATTGCCTAACTGTGTGACTCTGAGCAACTCACTTAACCAGACACCACTCCTGGGCCGAGTTTGAAAAAGGTCCATGGAGATCAGTGGTCTACCCCAGAAAACAAAGACAAGTAAATAAATACTGACTACTGTATATTATTACTGCACTGACTACTGTGAACTACTGATGTACTGTCTAACATATATTACTTATGTCTCAATGTACTGATTACTGAATAATACCTGTGTACTAGTTGACTGAATAATGTGTACTAATGTACTGATTACTGTATATTGCTTGTATACTGATGTACTAGTTACTATGTACTACTTGTGTACTGTTGTACTAACTACTCTATGTTACTTGTGCACTAGTGAACTGATTACTGCATATTACTTGTACAGTGATAAACCAATTACTTTTTATTACTTATGTACTAATGTGCTGATTGCTGTTTACTGTTGTGCACTACTTGTGCACTAATGCACTAACTACTCTATATTAATTGTGCACTAGTGAAATAATTAGTGTGTTATTTGTGTAGTAATATGTCAATTACTATATATTACTTCTGTATTAATGTGCTGATTACTGTATACTGTTGTTTACCAATGTACTGGCTGCTGTGTACTAATTGTGTACTAATATAATATGTACTCTATATTATTTGTGTACTAGTGAACTGATTACTGTGCGTTACTTGTATAGTAATATACCAATTACTGTGTATTACTTGTGTACTAATGTGCTGATTACTGTGCACTACTTGGATACTAATCTACTGACTATTCTATAGTATATGTGTACTAATGTACTGACTACTGTATGTTATCATGTGCTCATTACAGTGTACTACTGATGAACTAATGTACTGATTAATGTGTATTACGTACTTGTTTTCTAAGAACTGATTGCTGTATATGTCTTGTGTACTAATGTACTGATCACTGTATACTACCTAATGCATTAACAACTGTCATACTTTAAATATTGTGTAAATACTAATTAGAATCCTATACTGAATTGACTAGTTTGTCAATATTGATGCACCAAACTGTCTGTTGCATTGAATAGTGTGTAAATTCTGACTGTAGCCTGCTCTGAAATTACTATTGCTCTAAATATTAACAAATTAGATTTCATACCAGGATCATAGGTGAAAAAGGTCAGTGGACCCACCCACATCCATGGTTGACAAACAAACAAATTGAGTAAATAATAGCTCTTGTGTACATAGACTACCTGAGTAGTGGTGGCGGTGTTCATATTGATAGAGGGGGAACTATTTCTAAATCTGAGGCCCACAATTTGACTTTATGCACTATTCCTAGGCCACATGAGGAAGGACGCACATGCCTAAAGGATTTTATCTTGGTAAAACTAGATAACTTACCATCCCATCATGAATAATAGAATATATTTAAGAAACTTTTCTCAGTGTCTTAACATGACATCTTATATACATGTATTTCACATCTATATAGGAGTATACATATATTATCTATCTATCTATCTATCTATCTATCTATCTATCTATCTATCTATCTATCTATAAAACTGCATAACATTTTATATGCATCTTAGCTTGTACTTTGTACACATTTATTTTATTTTCTCAATGCTCTCTGACTGTAGCTTTTAATCTTACTGTTTCTGCATTTAACCTTACCATTATGTTCTGAATTTTACTACATACTCATAATGTATACAATATTGTTGATTACAACAACTGTGATGTATTTTTTACTCTTTCAGCTTGGATTGTGGTAGAAAAAAAATAGACAAATCCACTTACCTGGTGACAAATAGTCAACAACTAAATAAATAAATAACTAAATAACTTGTTTAGTGATTCATTTTCTTTTTATGCTGCCCTTTCACTGAGGCCTTTTTTTAATTCTCTGGTTTATGGAAGTGAAAGATATAGCAGGCAAGTAGGTATGTCCCTAGCCTTAAGCATTATTTTACCTTCACCTAGGATGATGCCTCAATGCAAACAGAAAATGATTGACTTCAATAACTGGCTTAGCTTCTGCTGTCATTCTGAGGGGATCCATATTATCTGTCAGCCTGGGGTGACATGATCAACAGACCTCGATGCTTTGCCAGAGATGGTCTTCATCTGCCACCCATGGGATTTCGGCTACTGGCTAAAGCTCTTGCCCCCCCCCCCACTCCATAGTTCCTTTTTAGACAGTGTCTCAAGGACAAAATTCCCAATGTAAAACTCCGTCTAAAATCAACCTCAAGGCTATGATGCTAAATGCTAGGAGTCTCAACATGAAACTGTGCTCTGTGGAAGCTATCCTCACCTTGGAAGACACAGACATTTGTGCAGTCACAGAGACCAAGTTCAAGGCTGTGGAGAGCACCCCAGCCTTACTGGGTTTCATTTCCTTCCACACATTCAGACCTCAAAATGAAGGCATGAACACTAAAGGAGGCGGTGTATCAGTATTCATTAAAGATAAAAACATCTCCAGCTTGGTTAAACAGTATGACTCCCTGGAGACACTTCAAGTGCAATTAACTGTTGGTAGGACACCTATTCAAGTCATTGCCAGCTACAGGACCCCTCCATGAATCAGGACATCCACTCTGCCTATTTGGATTTACTTGAGTCTATCAAGATACATCCAAATATCATGGATTTGGGCGACTTTAATTACCCATCCATTGACTGGGTAAATTAGTTGGGCTCAAACTCAGTTGCCCAAAGGTTCCACGACTTCATTAACTCCAATGCCCTGGACCAGCTGGTTGACACCCCCACAAGTGGTGCCAACATCCTGGATCTGGTGCTTAACAATATAGGGAGATCACTGTAACACCCCCACTGTGAGGTCCTCCCTGGTGAGATCTGAGTACAAATAGGTCTCATTTGAAGTAAATATCACACCTAAACCCTGCTAGCAGCAACTAAGCTAAACAACATCTACAAAGTAGATTATAACCTCTTACAGGATGGTATAAATAGCTTTACTGCAACTCCTTCCTCAGATGGAACTGGCAGCTATGCCGAGCTCTACACCAAAGCTTTATACAAACACCTGTATAACTGCATCGACTCAGCTGTGCCTGATAAGACCAAAACAAGCTCCTCAATGAAGAGCAAACCTGCCTGGTGGACAATTGCCATTACCAGGCTTTACAACAAGAGGAAGAAATTGCTGTCTAAGAGTAAGAAAGAACGAGCCCTCCTAAACTGGAAACACTCCCTCCTCAGCTTTAACAAACAAATAAGACTTCTTGTGAAGTCCTCCAAAACAAACTATGAGTCCAAATCAGCTTCCTCAACAATGGACAACCACAAGGCATTCTATAGTTGCATATCCAACCTAAAAGGAAAGGCCCAGATTTGTGCAGAACTGGTAGTTAATGATACCACATATACTGAGGCTGTGGACATAGCTAACCTGTTGGCGGACAGGTTGTGTGAACACTTCACTCCCCTGTCCCAGCCACACGTACCTCATGATATCCCTACCACCTGTCCCCTACTTTGTATCTCTAAAGAGCAGGTCATAAATGCCATTTCTAATGCCAAAAACACAGCATCTATGGGACCTGATAACATCCCAGGCTGCATCCTAAATGGGCTCCAACATGAATTAGCAACACCATTGGGTACTCTTTTCAATCACAGTGTAAGCACCAGCTTCAGATCAGCTGAATGTACAACAGCCACTATTATTCCCTTGCACAAAGGTGCTGCTTCCACTGACCCTGGGAACTATAGACCTATTAACTTGACTAGCCTTATCTGCAAGGCCATGGAGCGAATCATCATGGACCTTATCAACAAAGATACAGGTAATCTCCAAACACTTGACCCTACTCAATTTGGATTTGTCAAATGGAGCTCATGCCTGTTAAACCTGGTGGACTTCTTCAAGACAGTCACCAAGGCTCTGGATGAGGAGAAATCTGTGTATACAGCCTACCTGGACTTAGCCAAGGAATTTGACACTATCCCCCACTTAGGCATCATTGAGAAACTCACCCAACTAGGCATCAACTCTTATATTGTTAGATGGGTCACTAACTGTCTCACTGATAGAACCCATATAGCCAAAGTAGGGGAATCCACCTCTAACAGCAGACCTGTAACCAGAGTTGTTTCACAGGGATCAGTCCTGGGACCTGTACTGTTTAGAATCTTTTTCTCCAAAGAACAAGCAAAAACTAAAGGTCTGTGGCTGACAAAGTTTGCTGGTGACTGAAAACTGGGAGTGGTCATAGAATCTCCAAATTATGTCAACATCCTAAAAGAAGGTCTTACACAAACAAATGATTGGTGCCAAAGTCATGGCCTTAAACTCAGTACAAAATAATGTATTATCATTATTTCTGGTAAAAGTGATGTTCCTGCTAATTACCACATCAATAGCAACACCTTAAGTACACACTCAGTGTTGAGAGACCTGGGCGCACAGGTTGACAGCAACTGTACCTTTGACCACCATGTCTCCACAGTCGTAAGAAGGGCATTCTATATTGCTCATCTCATAAGTAAGGGCATTGCCTCCAGAAAAAAAGAAGCTATAACCACCCTATACTCTTCCCTCATCAGACTAATAGTTGAGTTCAGTGCCTCTTTTAATATATACCTTTCTAAGCACCTGCAACAATTGGAGAAACCATAACGTTCCTCACCAGGACAATTCAAGGCCTTCAGCATATGTCCTATTGAGATTGTCTGAAATCACTGTCACTTTATTCTGTTTCATACAGACTACTCAGATGTGATCTCTGCCTTGCATACAAGGCAATCTCTTACCCTGCGTTATTGCAAATGCTGCATATCCGTAAGTCAAATGGTACATGGGTCACTCACTCTAAAGACCTTAACCTAGAATGTGACATTAATAAAACTTGCTGGAGGGATAGATTTGACTCGCAGAGGTTACCACACCATAGGAACAGACTCCCACTTCATGTCAAACAAAGCACCTTATCTGGCTTCTTCAAATGCAATCTGGACGATTGGATGAGTGACCGTAAATTCACCCCAGGCGTTACACCTGTGTGCCTCTAGGACAGGTGCAATAGGTACTGATCATGCAAATAAGGATAAGAACTTGGCTAGGCTTGTAAAGATCCTAGGGCCATTAGTCTAGTAACTTCCTATGATCCTATATTACTGGTATCACAGTCAAATAATTGCCACATGATCATTTTAAAGGCTGTACAGTTTATTATAATAATAACCAATTTTCTGCTTTGTGGCATCCTTTAGTGTGCTATGAACTTGCAACTGTAATTAAACTGTCCACACAACTGTCTTAAAAAAGGAAATGTGAAGCCAAGATCCCTTCTGAAGCCTAGTAATGTACACTGGACAGGAACAGGACAATTAACTTGGCGATCAGACTGAGTTACAAGGCTGCCCACCACCACCATAGCAGTATCCTAGCCTTTATTAAAATATAGACTTCTGTCATAAAACTGCATGAAAGCTAAGTCAGCTGTTCCACACAGGCATCCCAGAAATGTATGGATGTTAGGGAAAATTGTGGTTAGATAGTGGACTTTGAAGGGCAGATTCTTTCCTTATTTTGTATTAAAAATATACTTACTGTTTCCAGATGGTCCTCAGAATCTCAGCGTGAGAGCTTCTTGGGGTCAAGTGCATTCAAAAAATGAAAGCGTATGCTTCCTGGTATAGTGAATTTGAAGTTCAATTTCTGGCAAATTTCCAGACATTTTTCATCATCATTATCATCATCACAACTGCAGAGCCTGAGAGTGCACAGAACGGCCTCAGCAGGATCAGGAGTAGGTTATATATGACAGTCTATATAAGGACAGTGGGGCTACATTTCAACTCATAGCCTGGCTGGTACACAAGGAAGTGGGTGAGAGCCACAAACTGCATAACAGGGAACTAGACTTACACAGGCAACTGCACTCTGGGGGGAAGCCAGTGCTTTCTGAAGAAACAAAACCTTACTGTTCCAGGAAGTTCATTCTTCCGAGAATGATTCCTATGCATTACTATGACTCCAGTACCACTAGGGAGATGAGATTAAAATGAAGCCAAGTGCCAACAGGTTCCCAGACAAAATTTATTTGACTTATATGAGAGATGTGTACTATCAGTATGGCATTTACTGATACTGTGTGAAAATACACATACTTCTAGAAGGAAGAACTCTCTCCTTCTGATCATTTTAAATGTTAAAGAGAAGTGAAAAAACTGTAATCAAGAATTCTCTGATAGTTAATAGGATCTCTGTAGCTTCATTTTGAAGTCATCGGTTTGAATCTATCAGCCTCTCTTTCTTTACACTGTGGCAGACATTTTGTTGTTACCATTCTCTGAATTATCTGTAGTGATAGTGATAGTCAGTGCATTCTAGATCCTTTTATCCAGACTTAAGAAGGCAAATGGCAGTGTTGTATCTAATAATTGGGCATATGTCTGTGTCTCTGTGTGTATGTTTTCAAATGTTTTGTTATTTATATTGTGTGCAGGTCTGTAAACATATATACATAATCACACACACACACAGGTATATATGAATGTGTGTGTGTGTGTGTGTGTGTGTGTGTGTGTGTGTGTGTGTGTGTGTGTGTGTGTGTGTGTGCGCGTGCGTGTGTATTTGTTGTGTGTATGTTTTCAAATGTTTTATTTATATTGTGTGCAGGTGTGTAAACAGATATACATAATCACACACAAGCACAGGTATATATGAATGTGTGTGTGTGTGTGTGAATTTGTTATGTCTATGTTTTCAAATGGTTTGTTATTTATATTGTGTGCAGGTGTGTACAAATATATGTACATAATCACACACAAACACAGGTATATATGAATGTGTGTGTGTGTGTGTGTGTGTGTGTGTGTGTGTGTGTGTGTGTGTGTGTGTGTGTGTGTGTATGTGTGTATATACTAATAAACATACATAGACAAACACGAGCCTGTATATATTGTAGGAAATTACATATGGTTGCAACCAAAAACAATTATCCAAATGCTACATCAGTCGATAGAAACATTATTTAGTACAATTACTAATGGTTTAATTATCATACATCAGAAATACCTTAAAACAGACCTACTACCCAATGGAAAGTATTCCAAAAAGATTCTTTTGCAATGGAGAAGCCAAGTATTGCCTCCTCTCCATACCTCTGTTACTTAAATATGCTAACATACTAACTCCAAAGATGATACCTGGGCAGAAATGAAAACCTCACAATGAATGAATTACTGCTGTCATGCAAATAGGCACAATCACAGTGACTGTGTACAGGTATCACCAATCAACATGCTGAATATTGGTCAGGAAAAAATATTAATATATTTCTACATTCTACTTTTTATTTTAGATCTGTGCATAATGGTACTGCATTCAATTAATTGAAATTTCAATTACATAAGCATCCCACTAAATACTAAATTAGACTTTGGTCATTTGGATTTGACATTTGAAGTGATTTCTACCAAAGTACATCATTCTATTTATGATAAAAAGATATTTATATAGTATCCCTATACATGTTAGGCATAAGCTAGTTTAGGTACATAACTAGGAAATAACAATAAAAACAAAACCAACATACACAACTGTTGACAAAATCTTGGCTAATTATACTTGCAAAACCAAAGTAGAGTGTATCTGCATACCAGTTTTGTAGTCCTGCCTAACAGGAAAATAGAAACTCCTATTTTTCACACACTCTCCCAATTCAGACTGAGCTCAGAGTTGGAATACTAACTGGGAGTGTGGGAGACGTACGTTTCTGTGATGGAGAGTGCCTGGATTTTGCTTTCTGCAAAATATTGTCAGTAGAGCTTTTGGTTTTTGACATGAACATTTCTGGTCAATGTTTATGATTTGTATTGTGTTGGGAATTGTTCTTCTCATCTTTGCTGCTGTGATAAATGATGTAGGAATCCTTATGTTTTTATTTTTATTTGTATATGTTATATTATTTCTGCCTATCTATATATGCTCATGTGCACATAAGGGAGTGTGCATGTGTTTGTATGTATGTGTGCATTGTAGCATGCCAGGTTTAGAAAGTGGGTAAGGTGCCTTTAAATGTGTGCTGCATTATGGAGTTGGAACACTCCTACAACAGTTACTCAGGAGAATGCTCTGTATTAGTCAGTACTGAGCTCTTAATTACCAGTTACCATGCCATAAAAAGAGGTTCCTTGTCCCAAGCCCTTCAAAAGTTAGTTCCTCATCTGGAAGATCTTCTGGAAGAGAATAGTACAATGGTCCTTTTGGGGCTAAATTGTGGAGTGCACCCAGTAAAGTACCCATGACAGAGTGATGGAACTGAAGCAATGGCTAAGGCCAGCAGCAAGAATATCTTATGACAGACTATTTCATGGTGGGACTGCATGAACTATACAACTTGACCAGAAAAGTACTGTTTGTAGGACTGTAAGCATAGAAGTGCAATTATTTTCACTTTTAAACTGAGAATCAAGAAATTCTTTTATTTTTCTTTTCCTTATTGGATCTATACAACAAATATGTATTCTTTGGGTTTACATTGGTTGCCAATGCATGGACATTTGACCAAGGACTTGCCACAATGCTGTCAACTAGCAACACATTTTGAGCTATCCATTCCCACAGCATTGCTATTAATGTTTTCATGAGGTGTTTCTACTGCTGTTCCTGGAGTGCTTGAGCATCTAATAAAAAACCTTGCTGTGTCATAGGTGGAAAATGACCAGAACTGTTGGTGCAACTGCAACAGCACTAATTGTGATGGGCAGTGTAGCTGAAATCTCAATAGGTCCAGAATCAAAACCAGGAGACCCCATTTAGTATAGAAGATACAAAAGGGTCTGGTCTGGCATTTGGTTTTGGTTAGACAGTAGAAGGATCTTGTCTGTTATATGAATATCTGGAATTTGGTTTTGGTTTGACAGTAGAAGGATCTTGTCTGTTATATGAATAGGAGACAAAATTTTGTATAGAAGGTACAAAGGGGTCTGGATTTGGTCTTGGTTTGACAGTAGAAGGATCTTGTCTGTTATAAGAATCATATCCAAATGACAGAACAACAAAAACACATGCCAAGCAGAGTGCCTCTTTGGACCTTCGAGGAAGGAACCTGATGGATGAGAGAAAGAAAAAATTCACCCCAGAGAGATCAAGTCAGTCGCCCTGCTAGACAGGGGGAAAGTAAATAATGAAATGAAGAAAAAGCCATTGGGGGTTAGCTGGGCTTGTATAGGGCCCTAGCCCTGGCTGAGAGCTACCAACCTATGAACCTATGAACCTATGAACACAAAGCTATCAGAGAGGCTAATACAAAAACTGAAGGTGAACTGACAGAGAACTCTTTCAAGAAGCATTAGCACACAAATGATGACAAAAATAGAAGAGGAATGGCACGTAAAGGAGGATTCTCAGAACAAAGTGAGTACTAAAAATAAACTAAAAAGGAGAGTGCATAGTTTAGAGCCTACTTCTGCTAATGTCAAACAGAGAATGCAAGTGAAGAAAAACTGAATATAAATTTTGTTCTGATATATCCTATAGAGAGGAAAGGCAACACAGAGAAGGAAAAGAAATTGTTAGAGAGTGATGTCCACTTATACTAAGATGGTGAGAAAGTAACCTAAAAGAAAAGAAAGTAGTCAAGAGACTTGTACTGATGGCAAAGACAGCAAAGCAGAAGGTGTTTTTTGTTAGAACTACTTTCTGCAGGGGAAGACATAAGAAGCTGCAGCATGAACCTTCTGGGAGGCAGAAGCTACATATTCCACCTTCAGGCAAGGCACTGAAGCAATATCGTATCTATACTATAATATGTAAGATAGGTAGGAGCCATTTAAGGTGATGGAAAGAATAACTCGCATATTTAAAAAGCCACAGTGGGAAGATGATACTATAATATGGCAAGAGAGAATATAAAAACCAAGAACCAGAGCAAACTTACAATAGAAACCAAGAAGAGACTGTTCCAGGCACCAGTAAAATCCAGTTTGAGCGCTTTCGTCAGCATCAATCAGCTGACTTCCTCAGAAGAAAATCTTTCTTCTGAGAAATCTTTCTTCAGAAGAAAATCTTTCTTTTGAGGAAGTCAGCTGATTGATGCTGATGAAAGCGCTCAATAAAATGGATTTTACTGGTGCCTGGAACAGTCTCTTCTTGTTTTTTATTGTAAGAGAGAATATAACCAATACCATGGGAGAAGGCAGTGAACAAGAGGGTCCCATTAGTTTTTACTCATATTTTGAGTTAAGATGGTCTGTTATATAGAGTAAAGAAAGATAAGAAATTCTTCATTTATCAGTGCCAACCATTATAAGTCACAAGTAATGAAGTTGTCCCATATGTTAGGAGGTGCATGGAGATGGGCAAAAATACTACTAGGCAAAGTTACATGCAGACTGGTCTGTAAAACCAATCGCATAGCCACATCACATAATGTCTTATTTTTATCTCTGCCACAGTGTAAAACTAGAAACAAAATTAATGGACCTCCATGAACGTCATAGGCTCTGTTTTATGGATATCACCAAAAGTAACTTCTTCAAAGGAAATAAAATGATGTTAATATTTGCATTGATGCGAGACAAACAAAAAGAGATATACAATAAAGTGGTACATAACACCCACAATAGATTGGACCATCATGGCATTGAATGATAATATAGTACTTGATAAATTAGATTTGATGGATCCCACCAGTCTGAGTTAAATTAAGAAAGTCAACATATAAAAAGATTCCCCAACGTAAACATAGTAGGGCCTTGCTGAATTTAATTATGGTGGCTGCCAAAAATGCAGTTACTAGGAAATGGAAATCAAAGCCTAAACCAAACATATTAGAAATAGCAGGATATTTAGAAAATGGTGGGACCTAATTACATAGAAAACATGGGAATTGTGGGAACAATACAAGCAGAATAATGTTTTGGAGGAGGAATGAGGTTTAATGGAGGGCAGGAACTGAATGAGTTATGTAATGCTTGATTGCCAATGACTGTATAGAAGATTATATGTGATGTATAATGTTTGCAACTGACAATATGTCAATATGGTTTGTTTTCATTTATATAAATGTATGATACCTGATTCATAAGTGATAATTCAATAAAACAAACAAAAAAAATCTCTCCATACATATAAGAAACTTGTGTGTGGAGTGATTGATGCTAAAATCTTTGAATTGTTTTTATATGAAGAAATGAGGGAGTAATTGCAATCACTTAAAATTATAATAATAACATGGTCATTTATTGTAAAACACTAAAAAAGTACTTGAAAAGAAGTGATTTAATGTCAAGCAAGATCAAAGGTAATTTGATAAAGATATATTATAGTTTTATAACTTATTTTTTTTACATCAGAGGAGATTTCCCCTGACTCACACTTAAAGCTCTACATAATATTCTGCTTCTACAGATGCAAAAGAAGGAATTTATTAAGAATTATAAACTGCAGTTTATGTTTTATTAAGAACTTTATTTCAATAATATTGCCAATGGAGGTTCTACTATGAATTGCCAACTTTCTGAAAGCTGACAAGCTGAAAGGATGAAAAAGTACCCCCAAAAAATAATTTTATTTGTTTTTTTGCAGAGGAGTAAACCCCTCTGCACCACCCTTCCCCAAACTTATATATACCAACTCCATGGTCATGCTAGGTCAATATCATTTAGTTGAATGATCATTTCAGTGAATACCTTCTGATCGAACCCTTTCATCGAACCCCCTATTTGACAAAGTCTTCAATTGTCGAAGTTTATTTTCTGAAATTATTATTGTTGGCCAACACCTGGAACACAATATCTGCAGTAGCGAACCCTACCTAATCCCTGCCCACAATTCAGCAATCGGTGAAAATTAATTCATATTCATATTGATGACAGCATGAATATTGATAGCCTATTTCTAGTTCACCCTTTTCATCAAGATAGTGTGATATTGGAGATGGTATATTTAATTTGCAGGGGGGTGTGGGCGGAGAAGCCTTCCACTTGGCAGGAGTGCAGAGGGGCACAGCCCCCCCTGCAAAAGTGAAAGTTATAAAGTTTTTGCAAATAAGTTTTAAATTTCTAAGGCTATGCCCACTTTTGAGTAGCCTGGTCTGCTAGGTAGTATAGTGATATGAGCAGGAGAAAGTTTTTAAATTAAAAGTAATAGTATTGTTAGGCTTTTTTATGTAATTCTTTTTTTTTAAATATTAAATATCTTAAAATAACTTTCTAAGTTTTTAAGTGTTCCTGTTTTTAGGAGTCGTTTTGTGATGTTAGAGTTAAAGTTTTGTTAGCTGGCCAAGTAAGAGAGTTTGATGTTATTTAGTTCAATATTTAAAGACTTCGACAAATATGAGGTTCGATGAGAAGGGTTCAATTAAAATGTATTTGCTGAAATGATCGTTCGACTAAATAATATAGACCCGGTCGTGCTAATTCAAACAAGGGAGAAATCTATCAAAAGAAGTGAATCATTGCTGATACAAAAATAGAAACTGCACCAGCAAATATTTCCTTTGGGAAACAGCATTCAGTATTACGTTGTTCATTTTTTTTTAACGTACTACTGGCAAAAGAACAATTTCATCATGAACAACTGTAGGGAAGCTGCCAGTGGGAAAGCTAATAAAGCAAGATGTTTCATTTGAATAGACAAATAGACAATCTGCCTTTGGGAAATTAAAGGACTGTCTATTTTCTGACAGTCTTCATATTCAAAATATGAAGTTTTAAATGCTACTTCTAGTCTAGTAGCCCTGGCTGCTATGTTAAAAGAAAAACAACACAACAAAATAAAATCATAAGATATTCCAGTAAATTTCTGATATGTAAAATAGATATTCGCAAACTGAAAAGAACAGGATATTTTGTTTGGCTTTGTGAAAAATTTTACATTTCTCTTTATAGAAAATGTTAACAGCCATAAACTGGTAAACAATCCCTTGTGAAAAAATACCATTATATATACTTGACTTTGATACACATTGCAAGTTTACTTTCCCTTGAGCATCAGGTGCCCAACGCACAAGTCACCAAGGAACACAATAAAAATTGCTGTTTTTCCATAGTGATTTCTAAGTGTGCAATGGCAGTGATTCCTTTGTTTTGGGAGATTTCTCCCTTTTCTATGTTTGTGTGACCATGGAATTGGTATATATAATTTTGTGGGATGTGGTGACTTGAGAGGTTGCTGTGAAGTAATGTTTTCTCAAATACTGTTTTTAATTAAGAATACAAATCTCAAACTGATGCAGACATTTTTGAGGGGCAACCATATTTGGTTTACTTAGGACAAACTTTCTGAGGTACTTTTGTAACACTCCATTTTATACAAACTGCATGATTTTTATTCGCTATATTCTGTTCAAGCCTGATGAATGCAGGGCCTCTCTGCACTAATCCCTTGCCACTTCCCAAATGTAATCCTCCCTTTGTCTGACATCTTTCCAGCAGTGTGCATTTCCTTTAAAATCTCAGCCACCATCGGTATCATGACACTAATCCACAACTGTCACATGGCATTTATTACTGTGACTAGAGTTGTATCCCTTTGTGCTCCTGCAAACATGACTTCAGTGATCTAATATGACAGATGAGTGAACTCTTTTTCTGATTATAAGTGCTAGTTATATTGGAATGGGTGGCTGTTTATTTCTATAGGGGTAGGTGACTATTTGAAATAAACATGTATAGTGCTTTTTGGCAAAGGATGGGACTATTGACTGAAGATATTGTTCTGATTAACTATAAGTCATATCTCAGTATATTAATTTTAGTAATAGTATGATAGTACATGAGCATGTGTACATGCATCATATATATATATATATATATATATAGGTTCACTTTATAATCACGAAATCCTGAAATATCGAATTTCAGAATCTCCTGATCATAAAACCGAACCTTAAAATCCAGAAAACCCAGAAGAGTGAATTTCAAAATCCCGACTCCTACACTAACCATACACCACACACATACACCTACACACACCTTCCCCCCACACACAAACACACAAACCGACACTACATACAAGCAGGGGGACATGCCCCCCTCCTCACACCCCCCCACTTAAATATACTAACTCCAAGGTTGCACTACAGAGACAAACACAGGAAAACACCACCATACAAGCTACATTCCCCTAGCTGACACACATCACAGTAACAAAATACACTGACACACACTGAAGCCCCTAACCAACACCCTGAAACATAAATACTTACCTGAACTTCCAGCTATCTATTCACACAGCGCAACACCAGAAGTGCTACTTCAACATCTCTGGACTTCGGGATTTTGAAATTCGCACTTCTGGGGTTTCAGAGGTTTCAGCTTTCGGCTTTATAATGTCAGGATTCTGAAATTTGATATTTCAGAATTTCGGAATTATAAAGTGTTCCCATGTATATATATATATATATATATATATATATATATATATAGATAGATATATGCACACACACACATGCGCGCGCACGTACATGCACGCACACACACACACACACACACACACACACACACACACACACACACACACACACACACACACACACACACGAGTGTGCGCGCACATATGCATGCACATGCACACACACACACACACACACACACACACACACACACACACACACACACACACACACACACACACACACACACACACACACATTTATATGCCATAGCATGTTTATATATGCAGCCAAGTGTTTTGTCATACTAAACCAACACTGCATAGATTATCACTGTATAGGGTTGTTCAGTATACTATAGTATAAAATGCTACTGAGCTACAAGATAAAATATATCAACTTTCATGATCTGCAGTATTGTACAGTGGTCTTTCCAATATAGTATTTTGAAAAACTGCACTGAACAAGTGCATTCTGCCTCTTAAGGGTCTATGTTTCTCAACAACTCTTATGTCAGGGTTACTTGGGAATCAGAAATAGTTCATTTACAAAATATACTAGTTCATCAAGGCTGCCTAGTCAGTATTCTTTGTATTTGTTATTGTCTGGTGGCACAATGTTTGTTTGAATGCGTTATTAATCAAATGCACTCAATACTGTATCAGTTATTCTTCTACAAACAGTACATGCAAATAACAACATTCAGACTCAGCTGGTGACGTTTTTCTATGGTGGTGATAATTATTCAAGGATTCATTCTACCCTTCCTTTGCCAGTATGAAGAACATTAAATCCTTCCCATTCTATGTATGAAATGAAAATCACAATGCCCTTCATACCACAGACCTCGTTTTAATCACATAATAGTACTGAATGTAAAACTGTTCCTTCCAAAGAGACACCCCCTCCCCAGAATTAGACAGCTGACAGACAACATAGCATTCTGGCAAAAAAAAAAAAATATTTTCCCACCTAAAGACGAACTGTAGCTTCAAATGTTGGCTTCATGTCTACTTGCTGAAGGTAATTTTGGCAAAAAAAATATTCAAAAAATGTTTGCAGCAACTACCTTTGGTGAACATTTGAGGAACAGTTCTTTTTTTTTTCTTTGGTGTGGGGGTTGTTCCTACACCCCCCATGGGTCACTCCCCTGAGCTTACATATACCAACTCCAAGGTCACATAACAAGTGAGAAAGAGGCAAACTCAACTGTTAACAATAGTGGTTTTGGTGAACGTACCTTGACTTTTTTATATTTGCTGAAACAACCTTTGGCAAATCAACACGAACCTGTAAGTGTTTCATAGATATAGAGTATAGCCCCATTCGGTGTATTGCTTTACTTATAAATAATTTATTTCTCAGTCAGAATGTTTCTATCTGATCCAAATGAATAGAAAAAGGAAAAGGTAAATGAGAAAAGGGCGAGGAAGGAAAGGAAAAGATAAGAAAATAAAAAATGTACGCGTGTGTGCAATTAATCTGCATCTGTGCAATTGCTCTACTTTTTGACAATTAATACTTTTATGAAAGGGACTGAATTCTGTGTACTACTTATGTATTCAGTGTACTGATTACTGCATATTACTTGTGTATTAATGAGCATTATTGTACTGATTACTGTGTACTACTTGTGTATTAATGTACTGATTACTGCATATTACTTGAGCACAGAGAACTGACTACTCTAGTATTTATGTACTCAAGTACTAATTACTGCATATTACTTGTGTACTAATGTACTGATTGTGATGCATTACCTGTGTACTAATATACTGATTTCTTTTTACTACTCGTGTTCTAATATACTGACTACCAAATAGCAGCATCGCATTAGTGTGCTGATTACTGTTTACTAATGTACTGGCAGTACTAATGTAACATTTGGCAGTTTGCTTAGAAGATTAAGGAGCTGTTAATAAGCTGTTTCCTGTGGTCCAGTCATGCAAGGTTTGAATCCTTTAGCTTCCATTGCCTAACTGTGTGACTCTGAGCAAGTCACTTAACCAGACACCACTCCTGGGCCGAGTATGTAAAAAGTCCATGGAGATCAGTCGTCTACCCGAGAAAACAAACACAGATAAATAAATGCTGACTTCTGTATATTATATATGTATTACTGTAGGGATTACTATAGATTACTGCACTGACTACTGTGTACTACTGATGTACTGTCTGACATATATTACATATGTCTGAATGTACTGATTACTGCATAATACCTGTGTACTAGTAGACTGAATACTGTGTACTAATGTACTGATTACTGTATACTGCTTGTATACCGATGTACTACTTGCTATGTACTACTTGTGCACTAATGTACTAGCTACTCTATATTACCTGTATACTAGTGAACTGATTACTGTGTATTACTTGTGTAGTGATATACCAATTACTTTTAATTAATTGTGTACTAATGTGCTGATTGCTGTATACTGCTTGTGTACCAATGTACTGGCTGTGTACTATTTGTGTACTAATACACAACTCTTGGCTGACCAAGTTTGCAGATGACTGCAAACTGGGAGCCATTATTAACTCCCCAAGTGATGTAGACATCCTACAGAAAGGCCTCAATAAGACCAATGACTAGTGTTGAAACCATGGCCTTAAGCTTAATGCCAAAAAATGTGTCATCATCCCCTTTGGGTAAAACTCAATTCCCACTAATTAGCACATCGATGGGAGCCCACTGAACACTGAAGGAGTTATAAGAGATCTGGGGACACATGTTGACAGCAACTTCTCCTTCGACCACCACATTGCCACTATGGTCAGAAAGTCCTTCTATGTGGCACATCTCATTACTAAGGGTTTTGCATACAGGAAGAAAGAGGTCATCATCTCTCTCTCTCTACTCTTCCCTCATTAGGCCAGTCATCGAGTATAATGCCCCATTTGGCATGTACCACACTAGACACATGCAATAGCTGGAAAGGCCACAAACATACTTCACGAAGAGGATCGCAGTCCTTAAACACATGTCTTACACGGACAGACTCAAAAAACTCCAGGTAATCTCTGTCTCATATTGTCTACTAAGAGGCGATCTCTGCTTGACTTACAAAGCCATGTCTGACCCAGCTCTGTTAGAGATGCTACATCTAAAGAAATCCCAAATCTTCCGCAGCACACACTCCACTGACCTCAACATCATTACCACAATCAACAGAATATGCTGGAGGGACATGTTCATAACCCAGGGACTGCCCATGATCTGGAAAAGACTTCCCATACATATCAAGCAGAGCACCTGACTGGCCGTCTTCAAGAGAAATTTTGATGAGTGGATGGGAAATAGAAAGTTCACCCTGGGGATCACTCCAGTGGCTCTACTTGATAAAGGCACTGGGAACTAACGTCAGGCAGCACGATGCCAGGGTACTTCTATGGGCTAGGCTTGTAAAGGCTCCAGGACCACTATCCTAGTAAAGAGCTATGAACCTATAATATAATATGTACTCTATATTATTTGTGTACTAGTGAACTTACTGTGCATTACTTGTATAGTAATATACCATTACTATATATTACTTGTGTACTAATGTGCTGATTACTGCACTACTTGGATACTAATCTACTGACTATTCTATATTATATGTGTACTAATGTACTGACTACTGTATGTTATTATGTGCTCATTACAGTATACTACTGATGAACTAATGTACTGATTAATGTGTATTGCGTACTTGTTTTCTAAGAACTGATTGCTGTATACTACTTGTGTACTAATGTACTGATTACTGTATACTACCTAATTCATTAACAACTGTCAGACTTTGAATATTGTGTAAATACTAATTTGAATCCTATATTGAATTGACTTCTGCTTCTTCTTCTTCTTTCGGCTGCTCCCGTTAGGGGTCGCCACAGCGGATCATCTGTTTCCATTTCTTCCTGTCCTCTGCATCTTGCCCTGTCACACCAACCACCTGCATGTCCTCTCTCACCATATCCATAAACCTTATCTTAGGCCTTCTTCTTTTCCTGTTACCTGGCAGCTTCATCCTTAGCATCTTTCTACCAATATACTCTGCATCCCTCCTCAGCAAATATCCAAACCAACGTAATCTTGCCTCTCTGGATTTGTCTCCAAACCTTCCAACCTGGGCTGACTGTCTAATATACTTATTCCTAATCCTGTCCACGCTCATCACACCCAGTGCAAATCTTAACATCTTTAACTCTGCCACCAGCTCTGACTCCTGCCTTTTTGTCATTGCCACTGTCTCCAACCCATATAACATAGCTGGTCTCACTACCTTCTTGTAGACTTTCCCTTTTACTCTTACTGGTACTCGTCTGTCACAAATCACTCCTGACACTCTTCTCCACCCATTCCATCCTGCCTGGACTCTCTTCTTTACCTCTCTTCCACACTCACCATTACTCTGAACTGTTGATCCCAAGTATTTAAACTCATCCACCTTCACCACCTCTACTCCCTGCATCCTCACCATTCCTCTATCCTTCCTCTCATTCACACATATATTCTGTCTTAGTCCTACTGACCTTCATTCCTCTTCTCTCTAGAGCATATCTCCACCTCTCCAGGGTCTCCTCCACCTGTTCCCTACTCTCACTACAGATCACAATGTCATCTGCAAACATCATAGTCCACGGGGACTCCTGTCTGATCTCGTCTGTCAACCTGTCCATCACCTTTGCAAATAAGAAAGGGCTCAGAGCTGATCCTTGATGTAATCCCACCTCCACCTTAAACGCATCCGTCACTCCCACTGCAGACCTCACCATTGTAACACTACCCTCGTACATATCCTGTACCACTCTTACATACTTCTCTGACACTCCTGACTTCCACATACAATACCACAACTCCTCTCTAGGCACCCTGTCTTATGCTTTCTCTAAGTCCACAAAGACACAATGCAACTCCTTCTGACCTTCTCTGTACTTCTCCATCAACACTCTCAGAGCAAACATCGCATCTGTAGTGCTCTTTCCTGGCATGAAACCATAATGCTGATCACCAATCATCATCTCTCTTCTTAACCTAGGTTCCACTACTCTTTCCCATAACTTCATGCTGTGACTGATCAGTTTAATTCCTCTGTAGTTACTACAGCTCTGCACATCACCCTTATTCTTAAAAATCGGTACCAAAACACTTTTTCTCCATTCGTCAGGCATCCTCTCACTTTCCAAGATTTCATTAAACAATCTAGTTAAAAACTCCACTGCCATTTCACCTAAACACCTCCATGCTTCCACAGGTATGTCATCTGGACCAACAGCCTTTCCATTCTTTATCCTCTTCATAACTATCCTTACTTCCTCCTTGCAAATCCACTTCACTTTATGATTCACTATCCGCACATCATCCAACCTTTTCTCTCTCTCATTCTCTTCATTCATCAGCTCCTCAAAGTACTCTTTCCATCTGTTCAACACACTCTCCTTGCTTGTGAGTACGTTTCCCTCATTATCCTTTATCGCCCTTACCTGCTGCACATCTTTACTACCTCGATCCCTCTGTCTAGCCAATCGGTACAGGTCCTTTTCTCCCTCCTTATTGCCCAACCTTTCATACAACTCTTCATACGCCTTATCCTTAGCCTTCGCCACCTCTCTCTCTCTGCCATGCACTTCATCTCCTTATACTCTTGTCTACTTTCTTCATCTCTTTGACAGTCCCACTTCTTCTTTGCTAACCTCTTTCACTGTATACTCTCCTGTACTTCTTCATTCCACCACCAGGTCTCCTTGTCCTCCTTCCTCTTTCCAGATGTCACACCAAGCACCTTTCTAGCCATCTCTCTTACTAGCTCTGCTGTAGTTACCCAGCTATTCGGTAACTCTTCACTGCCCCCCAGTGCTTGTCTTAACTCTTCCCTGAACATCACCTCACAATTACCCTTTTTCAATTTCCCCCATTTGATCCTTGGTGCTGCCCTCACACTCCTCCACATCTTCTTGATCACCAATGTCATCCTACAAACCACCATCTTATGCTGCCTAACTACACTTTCCGCTGCCACCACTTTACAGTCTCCAATCTCCTTCAGACTGGCCCTTCTACATAAAATATAATCCACCTGTGTGCATCTCCCTCCACTCTTGTATGTCACCCTATGCTCCTCCCTCTTGTTAAAATACATATTCACCACAGCCATGTCCATCCTTTTCGCAAAATCCACTATCATCTGACCTTCTGCATTCCTTTGCTTAGCACCATACCTACCCATCACTTCCTCATCCCCTCTGTTCCCTTCACCAACATGCCCATTGAATTCTGCTCCAATCACCACTCTCTCACCCTTGGGTACAGTCATCACCACTTCATCCAACTCACTCTAAAATCTTTCTTTCTCATCCATCGCACACCCAACTTGTGGAGCATATGCACTAACAACATTCATCATTGCACCATAAATTTACAGCTTCACGAACATCACTCTATCAGACACTCTTTTCACCTCCAAAAAACTCTTGGCATACTGTTCCTTCAGGATAACCCTACGTCATTTCTCCTCCCATCCACACCATGATAAAACAATTTGAACCCACCTCCGATACACCTAGCCTTGCTCCCCTTCCATCTGGTCTCTTGCACACACAATATATCAACCTTCCTTCTGTCTATCATATCAGCTAGCTCTCTCCCTATACCAGTCATACTGCCAACATTCAAAGTTCTGAGCCTCGCTGCCACAGTCCTAGCCTTTACCTGCCTTTGGGCATGCCTTCCCTCTCTTCTCCTTCTTTTGCCAACAGTAGCCCAATTTCCACCAGCACCCTGTTGGCCAACAGTACTGTTGGCGGTCGTTGTTAACCCGGGCCTCGACTGATCCGGTATGTATTTCTGTACTGTTGTCCGCATGTATGATTTGGCAACATTTTATGCCGGATGCCCTTCCTGACCCAACCGACTGCACAGTATTTTATGTGTATCTTAGCTTTCACATTGTACACATTTTTTGTTTTCTTGTAATGCTCTCTGACTGTATATTTTAATCATACTGTCTCTGCATTTAATCTTACCATTTTGTTCTGAATTTACTATGCACACTTAATGTATATAATATTGTTGATTAGAAAGACTCTTTCAGTTTGGATCATGGTAGAAAAAGTGTAATAGACCAATCCACTTACCTGGTGAACAAATAGTCAATAAATAAATAAATAAATAAATAAATAAATAAATAACTCGTTTAGTGATTCATTTTATATTTATGCTGCCTTTTCACTGAGGCCTTTTTTTATTTCTCTGGATTATGGAAGTTGCAGGCAGGCAGGTATGTCTCTAGTCTTAAGCAGCATTTTACCTTCACCTAAGATGATGCCTCTGTACAAACAGAAAATTATTCACTTCAAACATTGGCTTAGCTTCTGGTGTCATTCTAAGGGGATCCACTATCTGTCAGCTTGGGGTGACATAATCAATAGACCTCGATGCTGTTGACCCCCCAATTTCTGGCAAATTTCCAGACATTTTTCATCATCATTATCATCATCACAACTGCAGAGCCTGAGAGTGCACAGAACGGCCTCAGCAGGATCAGGAGTAGGTTATATATGACAGTCTATATAAGGACAGTGGGGCTACATTTCAACTCATAGCCTGGCTGGTACACAAGGAAATGGGTGAGAGCCACAAACTGCATAACAGGGAACTAGAATTACGCAGGCAACTGCACTCTGGGGGGAAGCCAGTGCTTTCTGAAGAAACAAAACCTTACTGTTCCAGGAAGTTCATTCTTCCGAGAATGATTCCTATGCATTACTACGACTCTAGTACCACTAGGGAGATGATATTAAAATGAAGCCGAGTGCCAACAGGTTCCCAGACAGAATTGATTTGACTTATATGACAGATGTGTACTATCAGTATGGCACTTACTGATACTGTGTGAAAATACACATACTTCTAGAAGGAAGAAATCTCTCCTTCTGATCATTTTAAATGTCAAAGAAGTGAAATGTCATCAAGAATGCTCTGACAGTGAATAGGATCTCTGTAGCTTCATTTTGAAGTAATCGGTTTGAATCTATCAGTCTCTCTTTCTTTACACTGTGGCAGACATTTTGTTGTTACCATTTTCTGAATTATCTGTAGTGATAGTGATAGTCAGTGCATTCTAGATCCTTTTATCTAGACTTAAGAAGGCAAATGGCAGTGTTGTATCTAATAATTGGGCATATGTCTCTGTGTGTGTATGTTTTCAAATGGTTTGTTATTTATATTGTGTGCAGGTGTGTAAACATATATACATAATCACACACAAACACAGGTATATATGAATGTGTGTGTGTGTGAGTGTGTGTGTGTGTGTGTGTGTGTGTGTGTGTGTGTGTGTGTGTGTGTGTGTGTATTTGTTGTGTGTATGTTTTCAAATGTTTTGTTATTTATATTGTGGGCAGATGTGTAAACATATAAACATAATCACAGACAGACACAGGTATATATGAGTGTGTGTGCGTGTGTGTGTGTGTGTGTGTGTGTGTGTGTGTGTGTGTGTGTGTGTGTGTGTGTGTGTGTGTGTGTGTGTGTGTGTGTGTGTGTGTGTGTGCGTCTGTATACTAAGAAAATTACATAGACACACACAAGCCTGTATATATTGCTGGAAATCACATTTGGTTACATCTCAAAACAATCCAAATGCTACATCGGTTGATAGAAACATTAGTACAATTACTATTGGTATAATTATTATACATCAGAAGTACCTTAAAATAAACCTACTACCCAATGGAAAATATACAAAAAGATTATTTTGCAATGGAGAAGCCAAGTCTTGCCTCCTCTTAATATCTCTGTTACTTAAATATGCTAACATACCAACTCCACAAAGATGATACCTGGGCAGAAATGAAAAACCTCACAATAAATGAATTACTACTGACGTGCACAGTGACTGTGTACAGGTAACAGCAATCAACATACTGAGTATCGGTCAGGAAAAAATATTAATATTTTTCTACATGCTTCTTTTTTATTATGGATCTGTGCATAATGGTACTGCATTCAATCAACTGAAATTTAAATCGCATAAGCATCCCACTAAACACTAAATTAGACTTTGATCATTTGGATTCAATATTTGAAGTGATTTCTACCAAAGTACATCATTCTATTTATGATAAAAAGATATTTATATAGAATCGCTATACATGTTAAGGATACGCTGGTTTAGGTACATAACTAGCAAACAACAACAAAACAGACATACACAACTGTTGACAAAATCTTGGCTAATTATACTTGCAAAACCAAAGTAGAGTGTATCTGCATACCAGTTTTGTAGTCCTGCCCCAACAGGAAAATAGAAACTGCTATTATTCACACACTCTCCCAATTCAGACTGAGCTCAGAGTTGGAATACTAACTGGCAGTGTGGGCGACACTTTTCTGTCATGGAGAGTGCCTGGATTTTGCTTTCCACAAAATATTGTCAGTAGAGCTTTTGGTTTTTGACATGAACATTTCTGGTCACTGTTTATGATTTGTATTGTGTTAGGAATTGTTTTCATCTTTGCTTCTGTGATAAATGATGTAGGAGTCCTTATGTTTTTTGAATTTGTATATGTTATATTATTTCTATCTATCTCTATGTGCTCACACGCACATAAGGGAGTGTGCATGTGTTTGCATGTAAATGTGCATTGTAGCATGCCAAGTATAGAAAGTGGGAAAGGTACCTTTAAATGTGCGCTGCATTATCACATTAGAGAACCACGACAGATTGCTGCTCGCTGTATTTTATCTGTGACTGCATAACCGTCTGAGGTTTTTTTCTAACAGATGTTCTTCCAATTGGCTCAGTATCTGCATATACTAAGTAGTTGGTTCAAGACATTGTCCTGCATGCGGTAGCTATTTGCTCAGTGTGTTTTTTTATAATTTTTATAATATATCTTTACCATCTCAAAAGTGCTTACTCCTCTCTGTATTCTTCTTTTCTAGACCTAACACCACTCCTAAGTATTCAACTGCGATATCACCTTTATCATTCTTGTAAGAAAAGCGCAGTCCGGGTCTGAACTGTCTGCAAACAGCTAAAGTTAACTTTGAGTATGTGTCTACCTGTTTGAGCCAATATTCATTTTCCCCTGGAGAGCACTCTGCTTTGACTTGTAAGCAGGCCCCCCCACCACACACACACACAACATCTTCCACTTTCTCTCTTATTCCCTTCTGTTAGCAAATAGTATCCATAACTGATCAATACTGTGTGTTTGTTAATTTAAACTGAGACCACAGTAGCCTACTGATACAAGGTTATCCTGTTTTTCCACCTGAAAAATGGTTAAGAATTGACTGACAGTTTCAGAGCAGTCCTTGGTCAATTGTGATTGTTTCTTAAACACAAACTTGTCTTTGCTTTGGCTCATTAGCAGCAGTACAAAGAACTGCCTGCTCACACCCTTGTTCTCCCCTCCCCCTTTCCTGTTTATTACCGTAAGACAATCCCAAAGTTAATAAATATTACCTGTGGCAGGCACCATTTTTAAAACTACAACCACCCTTGTCACTATCATATGTTCATTTATCAGTTAACTCTGTTAACTGATTGTTTCCAGCCCCTTCATACGAGCAATTAACAGGGTGTCTACCCGCTTCGCTCCCCACCCTGCCCCCTATTCCCTCCCACCCCCAGTGGTCCCACCTTTATTGCACTCACAAACCCCTCCCATCTTTCCAATAGCTAACCACACGGTTAACCCAACACTACCTTCTCCATCTTCCCACTACTATCACACCTCCTCAACTAACATGTACAAGCATACCTTACCTATGCTCACTGCATGCACTCTCCTTGCATATCTTACATCCTACCAAAGCTCCATCATTCCCCCACTCAACCACTACCACTGTACTACTACTCACACCACAACTCATGTCTCACCCTCACTCAGCTCCCCTCCCACCAGCTCAAGAACCATCCCTATGCACCCCCCACATATTCTACCAACTATATTACTCAAACATAAAGCATCCCTACAACTTAACATAGTAACCCTCCCACCATACATATTACCCACAGAGCACAATCATAAAGTTTCCCTTATAAACAAACACATTCAAAAACTGTGAAAACTAATAACCTCATGCATATCAAAACTAGACCTAAGTGGAGACATCCACCCCAACCCTGGCCCTACCATCTCCAACCCCAGTCCTCATAATCAGACTAGAAACCACAACTTCTTCCATATTACAGCCAATAGAAAGCCAAGTGACTTCCTTCTACTAAGCCTAAATATTAGAAGTATATCCAACAAAGTCCATGAACTCCATGCCACCATAGACTTGTACTCCCCAGATATAGTAATCCTGACAGAAACCTGGCTAAAACCTCACATTACTAGTGAGCAAATACTCCCTACAGGTTACGGCATACTAAGAGTAGACCGGCTAAACAAAAAAGGAGGTGGTGTAGCTATAATATTTAAACAGCATCTAAACATCCAGATCTTAAAATCATCAGCTCCACAAATAGGCAATGAAGAAATAATATATACCAACCTCAAAATAAACCAAGACAAAACCATCAACATAATTGGATGCTACTTCCCACCTGGACAAAATATCCCTCCACTAGAAAACCTCCTCAGCTGGTCTACCCACCATCTCCCCCAAGAAACTATAATTTTAGGTGATTTCAATATTGACTGGCAATCCTGTTCTGGCAACCATCCAACCCATCATGTAAACCTTCATGGCTTCACCCAACTAGTCCAGTCACCAACCAGGATAAATAAAAACTCCAGCAAGCAGACTACCCTGGATTGGATACTAGTCAGTAAGAGCCCCCAGTCATATATAACAGGCTGCTTATCAGATAGCCTCAGTGATCACTCCCCAACATTCCTACTCAAAAAATACCTATACCAAGCTAAACCTGTCATCTACCGTCAAATACATAAAAAACTAAACTTTAACCCACTTACATTCATCTCATCCCTCAAAGAATGTAACTGGCATCCTCTAAAGTACCTCAGTCTAGATGACGCAGTTGAATTTTTTAATACTACCTTCCTGAATATCCTTAATTACCATGCCCCCATAAGATTTTCCAGAACCAAAGCACAACCCTCCCCATGGCTACAGAAAACCACTAAGTCAGAAATGAAAAACAGGGATAAAGTCTGGGAGCACTGGCGCAAAACCAAAACCCCTTCAACTAGACACAAATTCCTAGAACTACGCAATAGAGTCAAAAAGCTAATAAAACAGGACAAATTCCAGTACTACCAGTCTACCCTAGACTCCTCACAACACAGCCCCAAACAATTCTGGTCCACCATAAACTCCATCCTCCACCCAGGTAAAGTCAGTACCCCTCCTCCTAACATCCCTCACTCCTCAGAAAATATTGCTACCTCATTCAACACACACTTCACCCAAACCATACTATCACTAGCTAAACAACACAACCCCCCTCCCCTCCAACCCTCATCTTCAACTAGTAATCTCCCCACTGCCTTCTCTTTTTCTCCTGTACCTACCTCCAACATAAAAAAACTCTTAACTAAACTTAAACTAAATTAGCAGCAGACAACCTCCCAAGTGAATACCTACAAATCGCAGCTGATGCTCTGGCTTACCCAGTATCCATCTTGATCCGATCCGATCTCTGTCAGAAAGTTACATTCCCACACTGTGGAAAGTATCACATATAATTCCCCTCCACAAAGGTGGACCCTCCACAGAACTAACCAATTACTACCCCATAGCTATTCTCTCTCCACTCTCCAAAATACTAGAGAGATGCATACACTCTCAGGTCTTAGACTACTTCCTTACTAACAACCTCCTTTCCAGTACTCAGCATGGTTTCCAACCAAACCATAGCACCACCACTGCCTTACTCTCCTTTACTAACACTATCCTTCAGCATAAAAACAATGGCTATCTCTCCTCTGCTACTTTCCTAGACCTATCTAAAGCATTTGACATAGTCCCACACAAACAACATCTCTGTCCTCAATAACCTATCCTTCTCAAAATCAGTCACTAACTGGTTTCAGAGTTACCTGTCTGACCGCCAACAATCTGTTGTATGGCAGAATGACATATCTCCACAACTACCTGTCTCCATAGGGGTTCCCCAAGGATCCATCCTTGGACCCCTACTCTTTTCTGTTTACACCAATAATCTAGCCTCTGCCACCAAACATGGCACACTCATACAATACGCAGATGACTCATCCATCATCTGCTCAGCCCAGTCCCTACCAAAACTGCAAAAAGTCACACAGGAAGCCTCTTCCTCTGTTGAAACTTGGTTATCCGATGCCCAATTAATACACAACCCAAACAAAACTAAACTACTCATCTTCCAACCCACCAAACATACTCAAAACAACTCTCACTTTAACATCACAGCAAAAGACAACACCACTATATACCCAACTGAACACACCAAATTGCTAGGAGTTGAAATAGACAATAAACTAAAATTTGACATTCACATATCCATGACCATAAAAAAAGTCCACAAAAAACTAGGCGTGTTATACAGAAATATGCAATTTCTCACCAAAGCAGCAAAGATTTCAATAGCAAATTCCCACCTTATCTCCACCCTACTTTATGCCTCTCCAATATATACCAACCTAAGGCAATGCGATCTAAACAAGCTAGAGACCTGCTACAACAAAATCGCCAAATTCGCCACGGGGGCATCCTACCATAGTCACCACTGTCTTTCACTTGCTGAACTGGGCTGGCTTGAACTCCCTCACCTCCTTCAGTGGTATCAACTGTCACTCACCCACAAACTAGTAAACCATCCACTAAATGTCCCATCCCTCCAGAATCTACTCCAACCCTATCGCACCACCAGACCACTAAGATCCAGCAACAAAAATCACTTGCAGATCACTAAAGCCAATAAATTTGCTGGTGAAGCACTATTTTCTTGCACCATAGCCAAATTATGGAACTCCCTTCCACCCACAATTGCCTCCGTACCATCATGCACCCACTTCAAAACTTTACTAAAAGCACACCTAAAAACATGCTGGCTATGCCCTTGCAACTCCCACTCTTAATATCACCCACCCCATCCAACCACTACCTTTCTTTCCACTCCACTAACTACCTTGATTATAGCAAGCTCAGATGCTCATAAGCCTAGTACTTATTATACAGCAGGAACTTCTTATTGTAACATTTGTTAATGTCTGTTATGTACTTCACAGATAAAGATTCTAGTTGTCTACTGATGTACTATGTTCTTCATCTGTAAATATATTGTAAGTAATTGCTATGTTAAATTGTTAATCACTATGTAATCCAATGTAACTACTGTCTGTTTATTTTAACTGTGAAGCTTTTCTCCCCGGGCCTCCACTGAAAATGGACCTACGTCCAGTCGGACACTCCCGGTCAACAAATTTAAATAAAAATAAATAAAAGTATGTAGTTGGAGCACTCCTACAACAGTTACTCAGGAGAATGCTCTGTTTTAGTCAGTACTGAGCTCTTAATTACCAGTTACCATGCCATACGCCCCCACCTGAAACAAAAAAGACCACAGTGAAAAACTTCTCAAAAGCCGATTTCACACGTCTAAAAACTAGTGTGGTCTCCTTTAAGGCCCCTGAGCCAGTGGTAAACATTACTCAAACCGCTGAATCACTTACAAATGCCTTCTACCAGCACCTACAGGACTGCATGGATCAGGCAATCCCAAACAAAACTAAGACTCTCTGTACCAAAGGCAAGCGCCCAGTCTGGTGGACCCCAGCCATAAACAAGCTCTACAACAAAAGGAGGAAGCTACTACAAGATAGAGCAAAATCCTTGAAAGGTAAGACACCTTTGATCATTATAAGTAAAAACTAAGAGCTCTCATAAAATCATCAAAGGCAAATTTTGAGAGAAAAATCGCCAAGGACTCTAAAGACAATCATAAGGCCTTCTTTAGCTATGTTAGAAACCTAGGAGGAAACTCCCAGATATGCTCAGAATTAGTTCAAAATGATGTGAAAATTACTGAACCTACACACATTGCTAACATACTGGCTGACAGGTTCAGTGCAAACTTCTCCCCTCCCCAAAAGGAGAGATATCTATTCCAGAGGATTGTAGCCCCCAAACATCTCCAACGCCCAGGTGAGAACTGCCCTCACTAAGGCAAAAACACAGCATCCATGGGACCGGATGGTGTCCCCGGCTGTGTGCTTCATGAACTCAACGAGGAATTAAACCCACAGTTAGGACAGCTGTTTAATCTTAGCCTCACCTCAGGATACGTACCCAAGGAGTGGCGCACGCGACTGTGGTCCCACTTCATAAGGGCGGTGCCTCCACAGACCCTGGAAATTACCGCCCCATTAGCTTGACAAGCCTTATCTGCAAAGCCATGGAGAGGATCATAATGGAACTCATAAATAAAGACATAGGGAACTTGCAGACATTGGATCCAACCCAGTTTGGCTTTGTCAAAGGCAGATCCTGCCTCTTAAACTTGGTTGATTTTTTGAGACAGTCACCAAGGCCATTGATGAGGGAAAGGCAGTCCATACAGCCTACCTCGACCTGGCAAAGGCCTTCGACACAATACCCCACTCAGGTATCATCGAAAAACTCATCAGCTTGAATGTAAACCCATACATCACAAGATGGGTTGCAAACTGGCTAGCGACAGAACCCACAGGGTCAGAGTTGCTGGAGCCATGTCAGACTCAAAGCCTGTCACAAGTGGTGTCCCACAGGGCTCAGTCCTGGGTCCACTCTTGTTCGGCATCTACTTTTCTGAAGTACAAGCAAACACAGGAGGGTTATGGCTGACAAAGTTTGCAGATGACTGCAAACTGGGCGCCATAGTCGAAAACACATCTGACACAGATATCCTCCAGAAGGGCCTCACAGAAACGGATAACTGGTGCCAGAGCCATGGCCTGAAGTTAAACGCCAAAAATGCATAGTCATACCCTTCGGGAAAACAAGGTTACCCCTAGCTACCATATAGGTGACAATCCACTGAGCACAGAAAAGTCATCAGGGATCTGGGGACCCAAGTTGACAGTAGTCTTTCATTTGACACTCATGTTGCTAAAGTAGTTAGGAAAACCTTCTATATCGCCCACCTGATCATGAAGGGATTCACATCTAGATCAAGGGAGGTCATCGTCCCCCTGTACTCATCACTTATTAGACATATGATTGAGTACAATGCCCGCTCGAATGTATCTGACCAGACACCTGATGCAGCTTGAAAGGCCCCAAAGTTCCTCACCAAAAGGATAAAGGGTCTCAAAAATATGTCTTATGCTGCCCGACTGAAAGAACTCCAGCTTTATTCAGTCTCATACCGCTTGCTCAGAGGTGACCTGTGCCTGACATATAAGGCCATGTCAAACCCAGATTTGATGAATATGCTTCACCTCAAAAATCTAGATCCCTCAGAACCACAAGGGCGGGAGACTTAAACCTTGACACGGTTATAAATAGAACGTGCTGGAGGGACAGATTCATCACCCAGGGACTCCCTATGCTGTGGAACAAAATCCCGGTACATGTGAGGCAGAGCACCTCGCTGGCCTTGTTCAAGAGGAATCTTGACCAATGGATGGGAGATCGCAGATATACCCCAGGGATTACTTCAGTGTCACTGCTTGACAGAGGCACAGAAAAATGATAGGCATAGTTTTTATTCAAACTAAAGGGGTGGCAAAAGCCACATAACTATGGGCTAGGCTTATAAATGCCCTTGGGCAGATAGCCTAGTATGAACCTATGAACCTATGAACCTATAAAAAGAGGTTTCTTGTCTCAAGCCCTTCAAAAGTTAGTTCCTCATCTGGAAGAACTTCTGGAAGAGAATAGTACACCAGTCCTTTTGAGGCTAAATTGTGGACTGCACCAAGGAAAGCACCCATGAAAGAGAACTGGTATGGAAGCCTGGATGAGGCCTACAGCATGAATATCTTATGACAGACTATTTCATGGTGGGACTGCAGGAACTATACAACTGGACCAGAAAAGTTTTATAGAACTGTGAGCATAGAAGTGCAGTTATTTTCACTTTTGAACTGAGAATCAAGAAGTTCTGTTATTTGTCTTTTCCTTTTTGGATCTATACAACAAATCTATATATTGGTTGCACATCCATGGACATTTGACCAAGGACTTGCCAGTATGCTGTCAACTAGCAACACATTGTGAGCTATCCATTCCCATAGCACTGCTATTAATGTTTCCATGAGGTGTTTCTACTGTTGTTCCTGGAGTGTTTGAGGGTTTAATAAAAAAAAACTTGCTGTGTCATAGCTGGAAAGTGACCAGAACAGTTGGTGCAACTGCAACAACACCAGTTGTGATGGGCAGTGTAGCTGAAATCTCAAAGTGTTGCCTAGCATTAAAAAAAACAGACCAAGGAGGATGACCTAGAATCCTACCCAGTAACATTTGATTGCTATGCCACTTGACAGAACCACGACCAAGCAGACTGGGCAAAAATCCTGTCATCATAACTGACAAGTAAGATAACCAAAATGTATATAGGCATAGGAGGAAACTAATTACATGGGCTATGACAAAGTCAAAAGGAACTTTTGCCAAGTGCTGGAATAACCTCTTGGGTACAAGCAATAACATTTTGTAAGTGGAGTTCTAATGCTGAACAAAAGAGTAAGAGTGCATATGAATGACATAAACCATATTTAAAGCTATGGCTAGAACCAGTAACAAATTCAAACTGTTAAGGGACTTTAACAGCAGACAACTTTAAAAGAGCTTTGCTTAGTTATAGCAAACTGTTCTTTCCATGTGATCCCAAGAACTCTGATAAATTAGTAACTTTAACAGAATAGTTATTAGTTAATGATACAACATTAACCCAATGACTTGAAGAAAGAAATACACCATCTTCTGTAAAACGTGTTAAAATTGCTCCAAATGTGGCGGGAGGGATCCCATTACTAACTTCTGTGCTACTAATACTGAAGACAATGCTAGAAGAAGTGAAAACTGAAGTACATGATAAAAATAAATTGTTCCTATGAAGGTGATACAACTATAACTAGAATAATTGAGTCAGCAATATGTCACTGTTACAACAAGCTACTTAAGTGTACTACAGTTTTAGAAAGAAGGGAAGTTTCAAGCTCTGCTGGAATCTGGAAGTATGATTACCTTTGTCAAAAGTCCCATCGTATGCAAGCATAAGGTTCATAACAACCAAAATGTAGAGGTAATATGCATTCACTGTGATAGAAAAGATTATTCCAATACACAAGGAGGAAAACTGATTTATCTGTGGTTGTAGTCCTTGATTTGATACAGTATGTAATATCATGAAAACATTTTACCCATTTTAAAGCATCATGGGTGATTTGAGAGAGAGGAGGGAGAGTCTATAGACATAGTGTGGCAGGCTGATATACTCGATAAGAAAGACATAAAGCAGAAGTAGCTTGATACACCAATTCATTACAAGAATGGAGGGTAGCGTAAGACTGTGACACTCATATATAGATCCTTAATCAGAACCAGGAGGCACCATTTAGTATAGAAGGTACAAAAGGGTTTGGAATTTGGTTTTGTTTAGACAGTAGAATGATCTTGTCTGTTATAAGAATCATACCCAAATGACAGAACAACAAAAACCCAAAGCTATCAGAGAGGCTAATACATAAACTGAAGGTGAACTGACAGAGAAGTCTTTCAAGAAGCATTAGCGCGCAAATGATGACAAAATTATTAGATGAACGGCATGTAAAGGAGGATTCTCAGAACAAAGTGAGTACTAAAAATAAGCTAAACAGGAGAGTGCATAGTTTAAAGCCTACTTCTGCTAAACTGTCAAACAGAGAATGCAAGCGAGGAAAAATGAATATAATTTTTTTCTAAGATACCCTATGGAGAGGAAAGGCAACACAAAGAAGGAAAAGAAATTGTGAGAGTGATGTCCACTCATACTAAGATGGTGGGAAAGTAACCTAAAAGAAATAAAGCATTCAAGAGACTCGTACTGATGGCAGAGATAGCAAACCAGTAGGTGTTTTTTGTTAGAACTACTTTCTGCAGGGGAAGACATTAGAAGCTGCAGCACCAACTTTCTGGGAGGTGGAAGCTACATATTCCACCTTCAGGCAAGCCACTGAAGCAAATAATCCTAATTAGTGGACGTATCTATACTATAATCTGTAAGATAGGCAGGGGCCATTTCATGTGCTGGAAAGAATAACTCACATATTTAAAAAGGCACAATAGGAAGATGATACTTTATAGGGCAACAGAGAATACAACCAAGACCTTTGGAGGAAATAGTGAATAAGAGGCTCCCATTATTTCTTACTCATATTTTGAGTTAAGATGGTCTGTTATATAGAGTATACCAGTGCCAAACATTATAAGTCACAAGTAATGAAGTTATCCCATATGTTAGGAGGTGCATGAGGATGGGCAAACGTTAGGTAAAAGTATTAGCCAGAGTTTACTGACCAAGCATAATGAATGAGATAGAAAAATTCTGTACTTTTCCAAGAGAATGCCAGAAAACTGCATGCCATCATGGCTATAAGTCTCTTAACACCAATGACTATTATAGAGGTGCAATGTGAATGCACTGCTGTGGATATTGCGGGGCTTCAAGTAAAATATAACAATAGATATCAGTACATCTAGGAAATACTGGACTATGCCACATAGGTTTAAGAAGCAGTGCCTTTACAAAATGATAATGCCAAGGTCATTGCTAGAGACCTGGTACTGTACTGTTATTCTCTATGGTGATTATCTTAAAATGGATTCTTAATAATTAAGAGTCTCCATTTATGTCAATGGTATCACATTAGTTATATCAGTGTTTTGAATTCAAGCAGTCAAACAGTGCAGACTGAAGGATTAGCTGAGGTTTAGTAAAAACATTGACATCCATGCTAAGGAACATTACTGATGCAGATAATAGACAGTCATACCAGTTGCTAACCTATTTACTGTTTGCAATCAGAGAAGTGCCATAAGCTGCAACTGGATTTACCTTATTTGAACTTTTGTATAACAGGAGGGGTACTTGAGATTGCTAAGGAAAATTAGGAAGAAGAAACGACACATTTTAAAAGTGTGACAGAACAGTATATTAGTTTACAGGATAGGTTAAAGCTGGTAATGCCTTTTTAATTTCTCCAAGACTTTTGGGTTTCTAATACCATGATGGGAATGTACCCCATTCCTAAGTCAAAGTATGATTAAAGTTCAAGAAATTAGTATTGTTTCACTATATGATGTTAGCCAAAAGTGTCCTTTGCAGCACCTGCAATGTGCACGGAATTGACTCCTTCTGCAGTTGATACAGAGTTATGTGTATCGGTAAGGGAGCACATGCAGAGAAAGCTTAGGAAATGCAACAGTGATACAGTAACAAGCATGTCCAGTTAGGAGCCCTTAACTCACGATACTAGGAGCAAGTGCTATTGCCCTCCATGGAAAACACAGGGGCCATTTAAGGTGATGGAAAGAATAAATGCAGTTACCTATAAGGTTAGGTAGTCAGTAAAGGGAAAAAATGATCAACTCTAACACAGTAATGTACTAAGCCATATATAGGAAGGTAATAATTTTGCATAGTGCCTGCAAGCCATAGTTTATGCAGGAGATATAAGGGAGTTTTACTTGGAAAATGTTGTCAATGATACAGAGGTGGGATGTAAGAGAATTCAGTTTAGGAAACAAAGGAATGTTTTCAGAAATGCCTTGGATAACTAAAGTGATAGAACACAATTTAGAGACAACACCTCTCAACTATAGAGATCTTTGCAGAATGTCCAGATTTTTGAAAATATTTTTGGTCTGTTCTTAAAATCTGTGTTTTTCTGGCAAATCATTTTGGATTTAAGTCACTAAATAATTATTTGTATTTGAGTTTCAGACTTCATATGTTTCAGAAAAATGTATGTTAACACAAATCCTTTTATTCCATCATCTTTCTTGGTTTACTAGAGCAATATTTAAAAATTGTCTCTATTTTTGGCCCTTTTCCTCAATTATTTTAAGCTTTGTCCAGATTTTTTGCGGTTAGAGGTTGGGAGGTACACAACAGCTAGACTGAAAGTTAGACTGAGACATTACAGAGTAACAGAGTCACAAAAACAATGACTAAGGGAATTAGTTCAAATAATGCTCAAACTAGGCATGACAGAAGAGTCACAGATTGACTGGTCTGGAACAGTACAATAGTGCTAGTATCTAAATCTGACAGAAGTATTAGAGTATGTAATGGCTTTACTGAATAGCATTTCAAAGTTTGATACCTATCCCAGGCCCAGAACTAATGAACTGATAGAGAATCTATGAAAGGCGAAATATCTGACAACACTAACACTGGACTTGATGAAGGCACACTGGCATGGATACTATACTCCCTGTGCCCAAGGGAAAACATTGTGTAACCCTGACAGTCTATTTCAGTACACTGTATTACCACTTAGCCTGCATGGAGCCCCAACCACATTTCAGAAGCTTATGGGTAAAATACTATAGCCTCACTTTTGATATGCTAGTCATATCCTGGATGACATGGTTATTCATAAAGAGGATAGGGTATCTCATTTACCTAAAGTGCCTGTTATGCTGGAATCTATAAGACAGGCAGATGTGACTGTGATTACTACGAAAAGTAATGTGGGCATGGTAGAAGAAAAGTATTTGGGATATTGTTTAGGAAGAGACGTGTTAAGATTACCTGTATTAAAAAAAATGAAAGCCATAAAAAATGGTATGTATCCTTCACTAAGAGATAGGAGAAGGCTTTCCTATGACTAGCTGGGCACTATCGAATACTTGTGCCTAATTATGTGAATGTTGCCTGTTCTTTGACTGAACACAGATCAGGAAAGCTTCTGTCAAAGTCTAATGGTCTCTTGAAGCAGACAGCATTTAATGAAATGAAAAGGATTGTTTAAAAATAAGGGGCAGGAATGTAATAATTTATGTAATGTTGCTTAGGTTATATGATATGTAGCAACATATGTGAAGTATAATGTTTGCTAATGCTAATTTATTAATACAGTTTGGTTATTTTTATATAAATGTAAATTTGCCTATGTCACAAGTGATAATTCAATAAAGGTGATTAAAAATAAAAATGCTATCACAAGGCATTCAAGAGAGGACCTACCAACAAACTAGGCCTTTTATGCCTTAAAGTGCTAATTGTTAGGCAGACACTTCAGTTTAATAACAAATTCTGCCCATTTGCAATGTTTAAAGTACGCAAACTGATAACGATATACAGTTGAGCCACTGAGTTGTCTCTACAACTTTTTCAATATACAGTGGCTCATAGGCCTGGCCTAGCTAATCAAAATGCAGATGGGTTTTAGCAGCCTATAAATGGCACTCCATCAGGTTTCAAGGCAAAGACAGAAATTTAAAGAAGATAGTCATTCACCCTTCATAAGGGATGCCAGTAATAACCTGCCCACCAATCCACAGGATATCAAAGGCAGATGGAAGGAGTACTTCTAGCAGCTTTTGAGTGAAGAAAACTCCAAAGAAGTTGTACTGCCGCAGTCATGGCCTTTGATGAAAGAAGAGGAGCCCACTCTAGAAGAAGTAAAACAGCACTAAGGGAATTAAGTCAGGGAAAACAGCAGGCTCAGCTGAGGTCACAGCAGATAAGATCAAGATATTGGGTGAGATAGGGGAGAAATGGCAGCTGAGGGTACTCATAGCAGTATGGATAGAAAGATGTATCCAAGATGAACACAGGACAAGCATACTAGTGCCAGTGTACAAGATCAAAGGAGGCATACCTAACTCTGGCCACTTCAGTGGTATCAAACTCCTGTCACACTGCAGTAAAGCTCTGGAGAGGGTGACTGATAAATGAATTCACAGAGTAGTAGGCAGTATGATGGGAGATGAGCAGTTCAGATTCAAATTAGGATGGAGCATGACTGACCAGATGTTTGCAGTAAGACAGATAGTTGAGGAGAAGCAAGAGATGAGGAAAGAGTCCATCTGGGTATTACTAGATTTGGATAAAGAATATGACAAGGTCCCAAGAAGGCTGATTTGAGCAGTCCTGTGGTGAAGTCCCAGAAACATTGGTAGAATTATTGCAAGCTATGTAAAAGGACCCAATGACTCGAGTATGAACAGTGGGACTGCATCAGGGCTTAGCTTTGAGCCCATTCATACTGGTGATGGACTACACTAGCCATCAGGTCAGCGGGGAGAAATCAACAAAGTTGCTCTATGCAGACAATGTAGCATTACAGGCAGACTCTGAATAAGACCCTCAGCAAAGAATATAGGTTCATAGGTTCATAGGTAGGTATTAGGCTATTGGCCCTAGGGCCTATACAAGCATAGCCAAAAAGGTACCCTGGCTTTTGCCACCCAAGAAAATTATTTTCCTTTGCCCCTGTCAAGCAGAACCACAGTAGTGATCTCTGTGGTGACTTTCCTATTACCCATCCAATCATCAAGATTTTTCTTGAACAGGTGCTAATGAGGAGCTCTGTTTGACATAGATAGGTAGTCTGTTCCAGAGTATGGGAAGTCTCTGGGACAGGAATATATCCCTCCAGCATGTTCTGTTTATTGTGGTGACAAGGTTTAGGTCCCTAGAGCGTGTAGCTCGGAGGGATTGGGATTACTTTAAGTGGAGCATGTCCAACAGCTCTGGGAATAGAATGCAAAACTGAAGGCACATGGGATGAAAATGAGTACAAATGAACATTTGTAATGGCAGCAAATGGGGAAAATCAGAAGAAGCTGAGAATTGAGATAGAAGGGAAAATAGTGGTACAATTTTACAGCTTCAAGTATTTGGGAGGGGTGGTTGGGGAGCACAGAAGAGAAGAGAAATCTGAATCAGAGGGATTGCAGCTTATCTGCACAGAGTGTATGACAGATGAATGCCAAAGAAGATGAAAAGAAAGGTGCACGAAACAGGGATGCATCCAGTACTAGTGTATCTTACAGAAACCTGGGCAGAGCAGATGAGGAAGATAGAGGTGATGGAGATGAAGTGCCTGAGATGGGTGGTAGGATGCACACTGTGGGACAGAAAAAGAAATAAGGACATCAGAGAAGAAGGCAAAGTAGCTCCAATTGCAAATAAAGTCAAAGAGAACAGATTACAGTGGTTTAGGCACATGTGCAGAAAAGCAGAAGACAATCTGGTGAAGAAGATTGGGGATAAACAGGAAGAAGGTAAAAGGAAATGAATGTATCCAACAAAGAGATTGAGGATGGATTGTAAGAAAGAACACCTGCAATAGTCAGGCATGACTTTCAAAGAAGGAGAGTGGCATTGAATTGAGAGAGATGGCGACAAATGACACCACACCCAGACTCCATGTTGAAAATAGGAAAAAAGCGGGGTCGATGATAATTACAACAGATTACAACTCATCCTTATGAAACCAAACCCACTGTTTTTGTCTTGGGCATAGTTGTAAAGAACTGAGTTTGTAAAATGTGTAATGTTCCTTTAAGTACACTGCAGTTTGGAAGGTGGGAATATACTCACAGAGCTGTAGTCAGAAACTACTGAGTATTAACTAAACAACAAGGTGTTAAATAACAACTACTGAGATATAAATTGGAGCATCCTGTAGGGCTAAAAGACAGTTGATATCTTGGAGCAGCTTTGGAGACTGAATACTATTGGTTGTAAGTGATAAAGGTAGAGTGCTTGTTTTGTTTCAAAGCCAAGGCAGCAGTTATTTTGTTTAAATGGACTATGTGAAATGCTGAATAAGCCTGTTCTATGTTACGTTGCCAGTGTTTCCTTGGACTTACTATATATCATACCTCTCAACCTCTTAGAACAATAAATCTAGACAAAGCCATTAATAAAAGTGGGACAAAGGCCCAAACATAGACAGTTTTTAAAGACTGCACTTACAAACTTAGAAAGTTGATAGAATAACAGGTTTTGCATTAACTTGGATTTTCTGAAAGGTATGATGTCTGAAACTCAAATGTCTGTCATTATTTTATAACTTCAATTTTTAATGATTTGCCACTAATTTGTCAGAAAAACTCAATTTTATGAAAAACAAATCAAAACTATGAGGAAAAGTCTGGACATTCTGCAAAAATCTGTGCAGCTGATATATATATATATATATATATATATATATATATATATATATATATATATATATATATACATACATATATATATATATATATGTGTGTGTGTGTGTGTGTGTGTGTCTACTCAATTTAGTTGAGTAGAACATATGTCGACTGTGAAAGGACTACAAACTGAATGCCAGCACATTACCGTTCATGGGCCAAGAAAGAACAATCGCACATTCAGTTTTCATACATGAAAAAACAATTAGCATCAATTTTTGAAGGGCAGGGGAGCAAGCTCACCTGCACACTCCCCTGTACCCTGTGCTAATTATATATACTAACTCAGAGATCACAGAGTCCCCGGGGAAAGGGTATATTCCTCTAACCAGGGACTGTTGATCTCACACACCTATTGACCATCTGGCTTAAAAACCTCAGCTTTGGCCGGCTAAGAACTTGCTATATTCAACTGGACGTATAAGAGAATTTAAGTACCTTTATCTGCTCTTTTTTTTTCAAAAAAATACAGTATTTAAATTGATTTTAACTGTGTGGAAGGAATATTGGTTGACTGGAAGTTAGTCAGTGTTTGCTGAATTTTGTTATTTGCTAGTAATTACAGGTGTGGGGGTAGTCCCATTCTTTAATGTCCTGTCCTTGCCTATTTAAGTGGTACAGTGTGAAATATTTTCTGCTTAAAAACCTCAGCTTTAGCTGGCTAACAACTTGCTATATTCAACTGGACGTATAAGAGAATTTAAGTACCTTTATCTGCTCTTTTTTTTTTCAAAAAAATACAGTATTTAAATTGATTTTAACTGTGTGGAAGGAATATTAACTGAACTGGAAGTTTTCACTCTGCTCTTCAGTTAGTCCTACCCACCCTCCCTGTTTTTGTTTTGGTGTTAATCTTAGTTGCCTTGCAACTGCCCGCCCCTCTTGCAAATTTGTGTTTGGATACGCCTTCTGGGCCCATCTCATTTGCTCACTGAGTGCAGTGAGATCATATTCTGATTTCAGGCACTCCTACTGTGTACAAAGAGAGCATCTGGGAAACAGAAAAAAAAAATTTAAGCTTGTTTCCTGCCTTTCCTGTTAAGTGGTATAGACTATTTGTAGGCTTCTGAGCCCCCAAGCCCTTCTGTGTTGGAGGGAAGCCTTCTAGCTTAGTTTTTTTTCTTATAACTAGCCAGTTTTCTAGTTTCAGCACTCAAATCTGTTTCTTTGATCTCAGCACTTGTTCAGAAAAAAAAAAAATTCATCTGCTTTTACAGTACTTGTGTTTCTACCTACTTTTTTACTTTTGCATCATCTTAAAAGTACTCAGTTGTATTTATTACTGCTTGGTGTAACTCATTCTAAGCCTTTTGGTTTAAACACTTGGGCTTCGGACCAGTTGTTTTGCACTGAGAGAGTTTGTGGTCTGCACTGTAGTGGCAGAACAGGTAGCTTACATCCTTCTAGGTTGGGAACTGCTGATTGAGGGCTCAGTGTCTGTTATTCTAAAAGTGTATTAATTCTGGTTTAAGCACTTGGGCTTTCAGGCCAGTTATTTTACATTAAGAGGGTTCGTGGTCTGCACTCTTGTGGGAGGAGAGGCTGGACTCTGCCCTTCTGAGCTGGGAATTTCTGGTTGAAGGCTTATAGTGCATGCATATCTGAACTGCTTCTTACTGAAGTTGGTGCACCTTGTTTGCTGTGGCATAGACTGGATTCGGGCCTGCTGCATCTAGCTTTGTTTGTGTAACTTGAGCACTAATCCAGGCATTCTCTAAAGTATTCAATTGTATGTATTACTGCTTGGTAGTAACTTGATTAAAGTGTAGCTATCATTCTAAGTCTTTTGGATTAAGCACTTGGGCTTCAGACCAGTTGTTTTACATTAGGAAGGTTTGTGGCATGCACTGTGGTGGCAGGACAGGTAGCTTTCATCCTTCTAAGTTAGGAACTGCTGATTGAGAGCCCAGTGTCTGTTATTCTTAAAGTGTATTAGTTCTGGTTTAAGCACTTGGGCTTCAGACCAGTTATTTTACATTAAGAAGGTTTGTGGTCTGCACTCTTGTGGGAGAAGAGGCTGGACTCTGCCCTAATGAGCTGGGAATTTCTGGTTAAAGGTTTATAGTGCCTGAATATTTGAACTGTATCTTACTGAAATTGGTACACCTTGTTTGCTGTAGCATAGACTAGATCCAGGCCTGCTGAATCTAGCTTTGTTTATATGCTTGTTGTTTGTTTGCTTGTTATTTCCCTGGAACGCTAATTCCACCTAATACACGGCTTCTCAGCACTTCTGTGGATCACTAGTGATATCTGCATTGCTTACTGTACTTATTTCCTTGTTTCACTTGAAAGAAAGTTACTGTTTGTCGTTTTTGCATTTAAGTTACCTGTAACACATTGCACTTAAGTTACCTGGCACTTGCTCACTAAAGCAATTATATAAGTCAGCACTAAAAATTAAAAGCACTACACCCTCACTCCCCACTGGCCCTGGTTTTCAATTATTAAAGAATTCCCAATATTATTCTAGCATGTCCAAAGGTCAGTTGTCAATCTCCTCTCCGGTCCAGCTGGTGAATCTGGGAATCTTGAGGCAATGTTACAACTGCCTCATGTACACAGACAACCCTCTCCTCCTCCCAATAAATTCCAACACATGTGAGAGATGCAACCATATAGCCAAACTGGAGGCTAAGCTCTCTCAACTCAGTACTGGCATAACCAGTCAGGAGGAGAAGGAAACCACACTCACTACAATTCCAGTCTCACATAGACCTACCACGACAGCAAACCAAACACATAATCACACAAAAACATACTGAGGCTCTAAATAAAGATCTGCCGAAGCAGCAGAGACCTCCAAAGCAGACACCCAAGCAGACGCTACCCCAAAACAAAACACGTGCAACACATATCTCACAAAGCCAGTGTGCCGAACAGTCACAGCCCTTAAGACTAAACAACATACCTGATACACTTGTAATAGGTGACTCTATCGTCAGGCACACTGATGTCCCGCTCACCAGGCTGAACAAGGAGAGGGTCACGGTGAGCAGCCTGTCGGGCGCTAGGATCCGCCACATAACACAAGCACTCAGGTCACTCCAAGGCAAGTACAAATATGACTCAGTCATTGTCCATGCTGGTGTGAATGACCTGAGACGTACCTCCCTGGACTACATGAAAAGAGACATAAAGGAGCTCTCTGAGCATGTAGCCCAGGCCGGTATGACCCTGACCTTGAGTAGCATCTTACCCTCACCAAGAATGATGCCACAATATGAAGACAAGATGATCAATTTCAACAATTGGCTTAAGTACTGGTGTCATTCAAAGGGGCTCCAATGCCTGTCAGCTTGGGATGATATGCTCGACAAGCCACGATGCTTTGCTAGGGACGGCTTGCACCTGTCACCCCTGGGCTTTTGGATATTGGCAAAGGCTCTTGCTACCCCATAGTGCCTTTTTTAGGCAAGGCTCAAAAGACAAACCCACCTCCATAGGTATCACAAGGGATAAGAAACTAAGAGTAATGCTACTCAACGCCAGAAGTCTAAACCTCAAGATGCACACACTCGAAACTCTCCTTAGCATGGAGAACATCGATATCTGTGCAGTAACAGAAACCTGGTTCAGGGCTCCCGAGAGCACCCCAGCACTACCAGGTTATACCTCATACCATGCTTTTTCGGCCCCAAAACTTGGACCGAACCACAAAGGAGGTGGAGTATCGATATTCATCAAAGATACCCACACCTCCAGGTTGGTGGCAAAGCATCAGAGACTATCCATGTGCAACTAACAGTGGGTAAAACTGCCTTCCAGTTTATAGCCTGCTACAGACCACCCTCCCAAACCCAGGAACCCCACTCGGCCTTCCTGAGAACACTGGAAAATATGAAGGTCTCTCCAAACACCATTATATTGGGCGACTTCAACTACCCAAACATAGACTGGGAGCATTACTGTAGCTCCAACACCCTAGCCCAAAGGTTCCTAGAATTTATAAACTCAAATGCTATGGAACAACTTGTTACCACTCCCATAAGAGGGGAAAACATACTGGACCTGATCATCACCAACATGGGGACTCTGTGCTCCAGACCAGAAGTGTATCCCTCACTGGTAAGATCAGACCATAAACTAATCTCAATGGATATTCACATCCCAACCCCACCCCCTGCCCAGAAAACCACAGTGAAAAACTTCTCTAAAGCAAATTTCACACTCCTCAAAACTGAGGTGGAATCCTTCAAAGCCCCTGGGCCTGTGGAAAATACGGCCCAGACCGCAGAATCCTTTATAAATGCATTCTATGAACACCTTCAGGAATGCATGGATCATGCGATCCCAAATAAAACCAGGACCCAATCCTCCAAAGGCAGACGTCCTGTCTGGTGGACCCCAGCCATAAACAAACTATACAATAGAAGGAGGAAGCTACTAAATGATAGAGCAAAATCCCAAAAAGGGAAGGCATCACTGATCAGTATTAGCAAAAAACTACGGGCACACATAAAATTGTCTAAGGCCAGCTTTGAGAGAAACATTGCACAGGACACTAAGGATAATCACAAGGCTTTCTTTAGTTATGTTAGGAACCTGGGTGGTAATTCCCAGATATTCTCAGAATTAGTCCAAAATGATAAAAAATGCACCGAACCCACAGACATTGCCAACATCCTAGCTGACAGGTTCAGCGCAAACTCCCCCCCCCCCACCAAAAGGGCAAATATCTATCCCAGCAGAGTGCTGCCCCCCTGACATCTCAGATGCTCAGGTAAAAGCCGCCCTCTCCAAAGCAAAAAACACAGCATCAATGGGACCAGATTGTGTCCCGGGCTGCATCCTACATGAACTCCAAGAAGAGCTAAACCCAAACATAAAACTACTGTTCAGTCTCAGCCTTACTACAGGATATGTGCCCAAAAAGTGGCGTACAGCAACAGTGGTCCCTCTCCATAAAGGTGGTGCCTCAACGGATCCTGGAAACTATCGCCCCATAAGCCTGACTAGCTTGGTCTGCAAAGCTATGGAAAGGATCATCATGGACCTCATAAATAAAGATATTGGGGACCTACAAACACTGGATCCTACCCAGTTCGGCTTTGTTAAGGGCAGATCCTGCCTCTTAAACCTGGTTGATTTCTTTGAAACAGTCACCAAGGCCATTGACGAGGGGAAGGTGGTCCACACAGCCTACCTGGACCTCTCAAAAGCCTTCGATACAATACCCCACTTGGGCATTATAGATAAGCTCACCAGCTTAAATATAAACCCCTATGTCACTAGATGGATTGCAAACTGGCTCAAGGACAGAACCCACATGGTTAGAATTGCTGGAGCCATGTCAGACTCCAAACCAGTTACAAGTGGTGTCCCACAAGGCTCAGTCCTGGGACCTCTCTTGTTCGGTATATATTTCTCGGAGGTACAGGCCAACACGGAAGGACTGTGACTGACCAAGTTCGCAGATGACTGCAAACTGGGCGGCATAATCGACTCTCCAGCCGACACAAGCATCCTCCAAAAGGGCCTCATAGAAACAGACAACTGGTGCCAGAGCCATGGCCTCAAGCTAAATGCCAAAAAGTGTATAGTCATCCCTCTGGCAAAAACAAAGTGCCCACAAATTACCACATAGGTGGTAATCCATTAAGTACAGAAGAAGTAATTAGGGACCTGGGGACCCAAGTTGATATCAATCTCTCATTTGACAACCATGTGGCCAAAGTGGTTAGAAAAACATTTTATATAGCCCACCTAATCATGAAGGGATTCACATCTAGATCAGGGAGGTCATCGTGCCTCTTTACTCATCCCTCATCAGGCCCATAATTGAGTACAATGCCCTTTTGGGATGTACCTTACCAGACACCTGCAGCAACTGGAAAGACCCCAAAAGTACCTCACCAAGAGGATCAAAGGGCTCAAACAGATGCCATATGCTGCCCGGTTAAAGAAACTCCAGCTCTACTCAGTGGCATACCGCCTGTTCAGAGGCGATCTGTGCCTGACGTATAAAGCCATGTCCAACCCGGAATTAATGGACATGCTGCACCTCAGAAAATCCAAATCCCATCGAGCTACGCGCTCGAGAGACTTGAACCTCAGCACTGAAATAAATAGGATATGCTGGAGGGACAGATTCATAACCCAGAGGCTCCCTTCACTCTGGAATAAAATCCCAGTCCAGGTTAGGCAGAGTCCCTCATTGACTCTCTTCAAGAGGAATCTTGATGAGTGGATGGGAGATCGTAGGTTTACCCCGGGTATCACTTCTGTGTCACTGTTAGACAGAGGCACAGTATACTAACCTCGAAAAAGGGCATAGCAAAATAAATTTAAAAATGGGTGGCGAAAGCCAAACACTTTCTGGCTAGGCTTATAAATACCCTAGGCAGATAGCCTAGTATGAACCTATGAACCTATGAACCATATATTGGCTAAATGTGGTTGACTAAATAGATGTTGACAAACAAGCATTTACTCCAAATGCAGGACCATGTATATATATATATATATATATATATATATATATGTGTGTGTGTGTATGTGTGTGTGTGTGTGTGTGTGTGTGTGTGTGTGTGTGTGTGTGTGTGTGTGTGTGTGTATATACACACATATGTGTGTGTATATATATATATATATATATATATATATATATATATATATATATATATATATATATCTAAAGAGAGAGAGTCAAAAACAACACAGTCAGCACAGCCAGGATAAGCACTTTCAGATCCTAGAAACATCTTTCTTCATATAGGTGGGGTTTGATTAATGGATTTTATCTGAAGAAGTCAGTACCTTTGACGAAAACGTGTGTGTTTGTTTGTGATATATAATTTAGCACGTTAATAAACCTTGTGGTTACCTTGCCTGTGGTCAGTACCTTATTGCGAGTAAACGTGTCCTGGTGATTCCGGTCTGGTGTAGCTGCTTTGTGGACATCTTTCTTCATATCTTATAAAACACAGATGTATAGAATAATATATATTATCATTCAACCAATCGGCTGATGAAACATATTAAGGAGAACCCGGGACATAGATTTTATTTCAGGGTGTTACAAATTGTGAAAACGAATCCAAGAGGAGGTGATATAAATAATGCCACTGAAATGGCAGGAATGGGCTAGGTAATTTACAGGCATACAGATTCCCAGGACTTAACAGGAATTATCTGATGAAACTATCCCTAAAAGGGCAGAGGCTGAAAAGACATATTTAATTGGTTGAGAACTAGATTTGACTGACATTAGCTCTAGAGGAGGCATTAGTCTGAAATCTCCACTTTGATTTGGTTGAATGATAATATATATTATTCTATACATCTGTGTTTTATTGATCTGAATAAGGATCGTTTCTAGGATCCAAAAGTGCTTATCTGTATTTTTAAAAGTTTTTATTAATGATATTTGCATTTTATGGCTTTATGCTTTGTTTCCTGGCTTTGAAGTCTCTATCCTGGCTGTGTTGGTTTTTTATTCCCTTTGGATTTTCCTACAACACAGTGCTTTAGTGGGAGCCTTCTTATTATTTGTTTGTGATATATATATATATATATATATATATATATATATATATATATATATATATGTGTGTGTGTGTGTACACACATACACACACACACACACACACACACACACTCACACATTCATCTATGACTTCCCTGAACGTCATAAAGTGTGCGTTTTGTTGGTTGACTATTCAGGGCACCCTTCTTATTGAACGCAATATTTACTGACAATTGTGGGTAGTCAACAACAACACGCAGACTACTAAAAGGTTTGTTACTGTGGATATTGTGACTGCTGTGTGGTGTGTAGGTATTCACCAGTAGTGTCTGAAACATATTGGTGGAGCACAATTTAGATGTGAAGATTTATCTGGAGTCACTGCATGTGCAGTTTCTGTTTTGCCAGCAGCAGCAATTCACTGTGTGTGTGGGCATTACTTTACACAGCTGTGTAATCTTGGTGTTAACATCTATATATATGGAAGTGAAACCTTCCCTCATTGGGAAGTGTGGGGTGAGCTCCCCCACCACCATTAAGCACACCAGTTTCTTTGTTAAGTAAGATTTTGCTTCACAAAGGTTTCAATTTTGTCTTTCTTGACAAATATTATAATGATTTATTTATATATATATATATATATATATATATATATATATATATATATATATACATATTTATATATATATATATATATATATATATATATATATAGATAGATATATATAGATATATATATATATATATATATATATATATATATATATATATATATATATATATATGTGAATGTCCCACTTACCAGGTTGGACAAGGAGAAAGTCACAGTCAGATGCCTGTCCAGTGCCGGGATTCGTCATTTCACACATGCACTCAGGTCTCTCAGCACCAAGTATCATTATGACTGTCATAGTTCATGTTGGTGTGAATGACCTGAGACGCTCCTTACTGGACTATATAAAGAGAGTCATGGCTGAGCTCTGAGTATGTTTCCCAGGCAGGTATGTACCTAGTCTTGAACAGCATACTTCCCTCACCTAAAATAATGCCACAGTATAAACAAAAAATTATTGATTTCAATAACTGGCTCACTTTTTGGTGTCATTCAAAGGGGATACAGTTCCTGTCAGCCTGGAAACCCATGGTCAACAAACTTCACTACTTTGCCAGAGATGATTTGCACCTGGCACCTCTAGGCTTTTGTTTACTGGTAAATACTCTTGCCTCCCCCATAGTGCCTTTTTTAGGCAAGGTCTCGAAAACAACATTACTGACATGAAATTAACCATTCAGAACAAAATAAGGGTCATGCTGCTAAATGCTAGGAGCTTCAACCAAAAACTGCACTCCCTGGAAGCACTTCTATCACTAGAAGATGTAGATGTCTGTGCAGTCACCGAAACCTGGTTCAAGGTCTCAGAGAGTATCCTGGCCTTGCAAGGCTACAATGCCTTCCACACCTTTAGATTGCAAAATGAACGTGTAAAAACCAAAGGAGGCAGTGTTTCGGTATACACTAGAGATAAATTCACCTCCTGTGTAGTTAGACTGTACAACTCCATGGAGTTACTTCAGGTCCAGGTTACAGTTGGTAAGACCTCCCCATTCAAGTCACAGCCATTTATAGATCCCCCTCCATGGCTCATGATGCCCACAAAGCCTGCTTGACAAAACTGGAGATAATCCAAGTTTTACAGAACACACTGGTTGTGGCGGATTTCAATTATCCCACCATCAGCTAGGAAACCTAGGTTAGCCCTAACTCACTAGCGCAAAAGTTCCTTGACTTTGTTCACTCAAATGCCTTGAAATAAATTGTCCATACCCGGTCAAGGGGAACAAACATTCTGGATCTGGTCCTCACCTTCATGTCAAACAGGTGCACTGCCGGAACTGTCAGACCCTCATTAGTTAAAAATGACCACAAATTAGTCACCTTCAAGCTGGCACTAGCACCAGAACTCAAAAAGGCTGAAATCAGACTAAAAAACGTCACCAAAGCAAACTATACCCTCCTAGGTGAAGGAATAATTGTATTCCAAGCCCCACCCCAAGCTTGAAGTGGTAGCTATGCCAAAGCTTACACTAAAGCCCTGTACAATCACTTGCATAAGTGTATAAACTCGGCTGTACCAGAAAGAATCAAAGCCAGAGTCCCAGGTAAAAACAAGCTGCCATGGTGGACATCCAGCATCAATAAACTTTACAATAAATGCAAAATTTGCTTTCCAAGAAAACAAAGGCAAGGCCACAACAATGGAAAGCACCCTCCTCAGCCTCAACAGGCAAATAAGACAACTTGTCAAATCCTCCAAGGGCTCCTTTGAGAGAAACTTAGCAAGTACAGCCAAGGATAACCATAAGGCCTTTTACAGCTACATACGTAACCTAAAAGGTAGGACCCAAGCATGTGCAGAACCAGTGACCAACAGTATCATACACACTGATCCCATAGAGATAGCAAACCAGCTAGCAGATAGGTTTGACAAAAATTTCACTCCCTTATCCCTTCCATCTTACAACAAACCCTCCCCAGAACTCCCCCACACCCACCCTACATATCTGAAGAGCAGGTCCTCAAAGCCTTATCCAAGGCAAAAAACACAGCCTCTATGTGACCAGATGATATCCCAGGCTGTCTTCTAAACAGGCTAAAACATGAAATAGCATCACCACTAAGTACCCTTTTCAATCATAGTCTAACCACAGGCTTTGCTCCTGCAGAATGGAGAACAGCAACAGTTAATCACCTCCATAAATATGGCCTAGCAACAGACCCGAGGAATTACAGACCCATAAGCCTGATCAGTCTCATCTGTAAAGCCATGGAACATATCATTATGGACCTCATAAATAAAGACATAGGTGACCTCCGAACCCTGGATCCTACCCAGTTCACTTTGTGAAGGGCAAATCCTGCCTGTTAAATCTGGTGGATTTCTTTGAAAATGTGACCAAGGCCATTGACAAGGGCAAATCTGTGCACACAGCATACCTTGACCTGGCAAAGGCTTTTGACACAATCCCACATTCAGGCATTACTGATAAACTTAGCAAATTGAGTGTAACCCCCCCTTGTTGTAAGATGGATTGCCAACTGGCTAATAAACTGGACACAGACTATCAAAGTGGTTGACTCCACATCAACCAGCAGGCCTGTTACCAGTGGGTTGGCACAGGTGTCAGTGCTGGGCCCCCTATTGTTTGGTGTATACTTCTCAGACGTTCAAGTCAAAACTAAAGGGTTGTGGCTGACCAAGTTTGCAGATGACTGCAAACTAGGTGCAATCATTGAATCCCCAAATATATTCAGTATATTCCATGAGGGTCTCATGCAGACCAGCAGCTGCTGTATTAGTCATGGTCTCAAACTGAACACATAGAAATGCATCATAATTCCCTTTGGTATAAACAATGTCCCATCACATTATCAAATCAACAACAATACCCCAAGTACCCATTTAGTGGTAAGGACCCTAGGATCACATGTTGACTGTGATCTTAACTTCGACCACCATGTGTTTGCTGTAGTAAGGAAAGACTTCTATGTATCACATTGGATTAGTAAATCGAGAGCAAAAGAAGTTATAAACCCCCTATACTCAGCACTTATCCAGCCCATAATTGAGTATAATGTCCCTTTGCCGTGACTGTACTAAGAACTACAGCATTTAAGGAGATCTCAGAGGTTTTTAACAAAGAAGATTAAGAGGCTCCAGCATGTGCCTTACAAAGACCAACTAAAGTCCCTGTCACTATACTCTGTAGCATATATACTTCTTAGGGGAGACTTATGCCTGGCCTACAGAACATTCCAAGACCCAAACTTAATGAACTTGCTGCATGTCCGTAAACCAAATGGGACAAGGGCTACCCATTCCAGGGACATAAATATGGCCTGTGACTTAAACAGGACATGCTGGAGGGACAGATTTATCTCCCAGTGACTGCCACATCTTTGGAACAGGCTACCAATTCATGTGAAACAGAGCACCTCTATGACAGTGTTCAAGAGGAACCTGGATGAGTGGATGGGGCACCATAAATTCTTACAGGGGATAGAGCCCACAGCCCTCCTGGACATGGGCAGTCATCACTAAATGGAATCTTTGGTACTGCCTACCATTTCTATGGTATTACATTGGGATGAAATGGCTAGGCTTAAAATGACTTCTGGGTTGATAGCCTAGTAATCTCCTATGATCCTATATATATATATATATATATATATATATATATATATATATATATATATATGCATTTATATATATATATATATATATATATATATATACACACACATATATACAGTTATATGGATCTACTGCTTTTGGTCAAATTATATTTGTTCGAAAATGATTTCAGGCAGTCCACTTCACCGAAAATGCATTTCACTGAAAACCCATTTGGATGAATTCCATTTGGTCGAAAATGGTATATAGCCCCTGCCCCACTGCAGTGTGACCCTGGAGTGAGAATATAAAGTTATTGAGGGTGTAGGGGGCACCTTCCCCCACATTGGGGGGGTGTGGGTGACGTAGCCCCCCACATAATTGCAAAGTATTCACTATAATATACTTGTGTATCCATTAAAAATACATTGAAACATATAACGTCAGTAAAAACTAGTTGCAAAATGTGGGGGGCTATGGCCCCCATACCCCCCAATCTACCCCCTAACTTTATATTCTCACTCCAGGGTTGCAATGCAGTGGAGCAGGGGCTATATTCCATTTTTGACCAAATGGACTTCGACCAAATGAGCTTTCAATCAAATGAGCTTTCAGTGAAGTGGCTGCCTGAAATAAATTTAAACGAAATGTAATTCGACCAAAAGCAGTAGACCCATTTTTATATATATATATATATATATATATATATATATATATATATACATATATATATATATATATATATATATATATGTATATATATATAGTTTGCCATCAAAATGTCGTATATCAGTTACACAACCTTGGAAGGGTGAAAGGCACTTTCATGAAGTGTTCTAACATTGATTTTTAAAATGTCGAATCCAGAAGAGCGAATGCTAGTGTGCAAGTGCTCTTGTGGAATCATTATTTTGAATGGAGATTCCACTATAGTGGGGATCGGGAAATTTAAACTTTCCTTCACTGTAGTGCGATCTCAGAGTTTGTATATATAAGTAGCGGGGGGGTGCAGGGGGGCTTGCCCCCCTGCAAAATGTTTGTATCACATAACCGGAAGTGTAGGTGTTTTTGGTAAAGTTGACATTCCTGAGTTGTCAACTTTCTTTAATTCCCACTTCAGGTTATGTGAATGATCGGTTATTGGATTTTATGACATTTCAGTTCGCATACATGGACACTCGCAATAGTCAGTTGTGAGATTTTGATAGTAAATATATATGTATATATATATATATATATATATATATATATATATATATATATATATTAGAAATAATGATTGCAATTAGCAGACCACTCCATAACAACTGCAGAAAAATAAAAACAAAAAAGTGAATAGAAGCAAACAATTGAGGCACACATTTATATAGAGTAAGCAGTTTCATGCTTTCATAGCAGGGTAGACTTCATCTGAATAATCAGTACTATTAGAAAACAGTTTTAAATAATACCAATCACATTATAAAATGATTTACAGCAATCAGTCAACATCCAAAACATGTGATTCAGTTAAACTCTTCTTTAAAAATTGCATCCTAACAATATTTACTTCACTCTCCTACTTCTTAATTCTATGGTGATACTTGAAAACTTTCAACCCAAAGAGTTAAGTCAGTAGCTAACAGTAATTGCCAATAAAGCTCTTTTTAACTCAGTTCTGCTCACAAATCACCACTTTTACTTCACTGACTTTCTCAAGGATAAAAAAATAAAACTTAAAATCTCAGCATATTACTTTATTTTTATGCAATGCGTTACATTTATCTTTTGTCTTCCTTGTGTTTATGTGCTGCATTACTCTCTTCTTCAGTTTTCTACTTGCTTACCCTGCATGGAATGAATTAGATGTATTGCAAAAAGCAACAAAAACAACATTTTCAGTGTTATAGGTAAAATGATTCTCGCTGCATGTAAATAGGTCTGAAAAAATATGAGCTGTTACAAATATTCCTACAAGCTGGACACATGCCACAAGAAAATGTACCTTTTTTTGTAGGTATGTTTTTCCTGATGTTGATGTGTCAAGCAGCTGCCTGGATCATGTCAGTGAAGAAGATGGAAGCCTTCAATCAACATTAAGACTTCTGGAGAGCTTTGTGGGATGTGGCAGTTGTTGCAGTCTTAGCTTTTCATTTATTTATTTATTTATTTTTTAGTTTATTGTAATCTGTTCAGTTGTGGTGTCAGACATCTTTAATGAGGGAAGAGATAACTGGGGTGTGTGTCTTTTTACTGCTTGGTTTTACATGTTAATTTTAAGCATGTTTGTGTCAATTTTTAAATGGGTTACTTAATATGGGCCATTATTTTGTTTTCATGTCCTTTCTTCTGGAGATGGACCTTTTTCCTTTTTTTTATATTCTTTTGTGAGTATGTTATCTTTATTTTTTAACTCGGAAGTGCATTTCTTTCCTGTGTGGGGCAGGGTTACTTTCCAGCTTTGGGATCATGCTGGATGCCATTTTGTTGACTTTATCTAGAGATTAGCTAAGTTTTCTTTACATTTTTTTTTCATAATTGATTTTTGATGTGTATTTTCATTGCATTCTTTTTATGAGGTGATCCAAAACAAGGTAGGGTTTGGTTTCTGTTAATTCAGGGGGAGAACTGCTTATAGCAGTCATGACATAAAATCACAAGAAATAAGTATCACATGATAAATAATCCTGAAAATCTTCTGTCGGTAATCATTTGTCAGTGTATAGTATAATTATAGGCTTATATGTTCATAGGTACTTACTAAGTTATTGATCTGTGAGGATCTTATAAAGCCTAGCTTTGCATTCACGATTGTTTTTAGGCATTATATTTTGCATTTAAATAACCCAGAAATAGGCTGAACATAGCTATATTGGGACATTTACATGTGTCCCCTTTCCATGAGGGACCGAGGTTCTGATCCAGGGGTGAATTTATGGCTACCTATTCATTCATCCAAATTACATTTGAATGGAGTAAAAGAAGTACCATGCTTTAAGTAGGTAGGGGGCGAAAGACAATCCCCAAAATGCAGTATTCTGTAATTCGAACCCATACATCTAACATGTTCTATTTATTTTACAAAAGATATTAAAATCCCCTGAGGAGGTTTATGATACATTTTGATTTGCATATGTGTATTAGGTCCAACAGTATAGGGACTGTTGAAACTCTGTATACAATATCCAAACACACACACACACACACACACGTGTGTGTGTGTGTGTGTGTGTGTGTGTGTGTGTACATGTGTATGTATATATATATATATATATATATATATATATATATATATATATATATATATTTGTAGGCAGAGCTCTATTAAAAAAGAAAACGATGCAAGAATTTCCAAGTGTTTTGAGGACAAAATTCTTGGGTACAATATTTATCACAAGCGCAGTTTCTGTAGTTACCTAGGCCGCACATTAGTGTAGCAAACTCTCATAAATTATTTAATACTCCTTGTCACATTACTTGTTACAATTAATGGTTGATATACTTAGTAGCATGCAAATGTGGTAGCTTCTATGTGGGACAAAAAAAAACACTTTCAAGGCATGAATTAGTGACATCCGAGTGACAACAGATGCAAAAAATACACAGTACACTTCATAAGCACACTGCCATGCATTCTGGGTCTATATTTACATTTATTGGTATTGATAGAGTGATTCCTTCCTCTGAAATCTCTGATTTGTATTTGTCTTATGTTGCTAAAGAATAAGGAAGAATGCTGGATAATTCAGACTGGGGCATTATATCCACAAGGTTTAAATGAGCAGCTACAAATAGCTTTTTAATAATTCACAGACTATGTGTGCATTAATGCTGTTATTATACATGTACTTTTTTGATATTTGCAGATAGTTATAGTATACATTGACAAATACTTGTAGATGGAGGTTTATCGTTTATCATTTGACTGTTCCTCCATATGATTTTGTAACTCTTCATCACTTACTGAAGGAGCTCTATAACAAGCAGTGAAACTGGTTTGTAGACTTAGTAAAGTAGGTCTGGGTAATATTTCGAAGTTTGGTCATTAATTATCAAGGATCTTTGGTGTTATCTTTTATATATATATATATATATATATATATATATATATATATATATATATATATATTAGATTTTTTATTTTAAATTAGTTAACATTTAAGTTAGCTACCCATTACCAACATGTATATGTATTTATGAATACCAAAATATGTCTAAAAGAAATCATGTGACTTAGTAAGGGAGTCTAAGAGGGGAAATAGTTATGTCAAGCTCTGACTCTCCAACAGCATGTCAGCATATTAATATTAGTCCTAAGATTCTGTCACTTAACCTCATACCACAACACAAGTGACTATGCATGTTTTACCAAGTAATATAAATTAGACTTTGATTCTGATATCTCCTTATTAGGACACAAAGAGGAGGGTAATTTGTATGTAAGTATTAGTCATACAACTGACAACCACTGTTTTATTGCATTTTAAATAGAACGTTGTTGGTACACTTTCTTTTGGTATCATTTGCTATAATATTGTCATGAATACTATTTACCTTAATGTTTGAAAGGTAAACTATTAGTCCATGAAGTGAAGTGATCAACGCTGCCAGACTTTGCCTTGCATCCACCCTTACACCAATATTCGGGTGTGCCCATTGTGAAACTTCACTATCGATGAGACCAGAGTTTATTACAACTTGAAGTTATAACCCCATACAACTTATACTAAATACTCCCTCATTTGTTAGTGCTATGCATCTGTTTTGGAGAATGAACATAATCTTTGTTTTGCCTTAGTCCATTAAATCTTACTGTACATAAGGAGTTCTATAATTTACTGCTGTATTCTTTAAATCGCGGTATATCATTTTCCATTCATATTGATGATATTGCTAATTATATTGGCCTATTTACAATTATAACCATTCTGTTATATACACCCTGTTGCTTTCAAGGAGCAGTTGTACTTAGATATGTCTCTGCTCAACAAGGATAAATTTTGTACATAGTTATCACATAGGTAGTAAAGGGTGAACAGAGGTAATCCAGAAGGCTGAAGTCAAGTCTGGTATCCCACCTGTCACCCAGAGGGAAGGAGGACTAACAAACAGAGTACAAAGGATTAGTCCAGATAAAATGACTTTAGCCAGGAGCTCTAGTCGACTCTGTCTTTCTGATAGCCTCCCTGTAGGAGGAATAAAGACACCTTGTTGAAGTTTCCAGTAGTTTATTCAAAACAGTAAGTAGATGAACGAGTGCTCTTCTTCTACCTAGTTACCTAAAAGATAGCTGATCCTCATATCTTCCCATGGAATCCTCATAAAGTTAATGCATTGCATAAAAGGAGCTCCTATGACAATTTTTATCGTTCTCACTATAATACTGCCTATATTCAGAAAATATACATGCTGTTTGGTTACATCCGAGCTGACAAAACTAACTCACTACTGGCATTGTTATGTTGCAATCCTAGTTGTAAAGATGTTGACATAATCTTCAAAAACAGTAATGATGTAAAATAAATTAAAGAAGGGCATTTTGGATAATAAAAAAATCTCTGTCGCTGTTCACTACAAGCTTCTCTTTATTTTGTCTATGTTTCTTGTGGTAAAATAACAGTTTTATTTTTCTCTGAAATAAGTTAAATGAATTTAGTAATCACCATATTCTTAGTAGATAACTGAAATATGGTATTAAACACTACGGACCCAATTCCAAAAGACTTAGTGTAAGTGACCACTTACATTGAGAACATGTAGAGAGCTGGTGTTTTGGAATCTGGCCCACAGTGTAAGCCTGTTTATAGATAGGCCTTACACTGAAGTCACTTACATTAAGAGCAAGTCTTTCTGAATCGGGGCTGACTTATACTGAGAGCAACTCTTTTGGAATCTGGTCCATTGCTTTGTTAATCATGTTTTGCAGATCTTTTTGTGGTCTAAGAATTAATCACATTCCTTTATGGTCATTCATAACTATCAAAAATAATATACTTTATTTAATAATGCATAACTCTTAATCCTGTATATGCTTTTATTTAACTTCTAGCACTATAATTTCAACTATTAATAAGACAGAACATGTTCTAAATAGTTACTGGAGAATTTGTGTTGCCTTCCTCAAATTTTATACCCAGTCACCAACTTCATACCTTAATTATGGTTCTTTAGCACCATTCAAATGTATTAATCCAGGTAATGTTCATCATTAAAAACATTGTCTCAATTACAGACCCCAGTTATGACCTTAGAGCTTCCCAGGATAATGCTTTCTTGTCAGACCACATTTTAAAATAACCATAGAGGAAAACGCCTTCTCTAAACTCAGCCCAGCTACATGGAACCATCTCCCAGTTGAAACCAGGGCACAAAATGTACTTTAGATATTACTGCTGCAAAATTTCTAGTTATGCTTATTTAAATGAATTATATATTTCTCTAGCTATAGATTTTTTTTTCAAATATTCTGTTATGCTTATATATCCAACATTGCATTCCTTAATTTTTCTGCTGATGTATTTTCTATAAGAATTCCTCTATGCATGCTTACTCAACATTGTATTTATTTCTGCTCTCCTGTGAGCACAGGTCATTTTTGAAGAGGGTTGGCAGGCCAGTCTACTTACCTGGAAAACATACTGCAAATAAAGAAATAAAAATAAATACTTTGCCTTGGTGTTTACTAAGGATAAAAACTGGCAATCATGCTAGGAAGGGAAGAGTGGAGACAATGGGGAGAAGTGACTGTAGAGACCAGTACAAAGAGACCTGGTCAGTGAAGACCTAGAGAAGATAGGGGAAGATAGGGCACAAGAGGCAGGTGGACTACCTGTAACATCCATGCTGACAAATGCCTATTATAGGTACTGGCAAGTGGGGAAGTACCAGCCAGTTGGAGGAAGTTCTCGGTGGTCCCCATAACAGGGCAATAAGAAGGGCCACAAAGGAATTAAAGACCAATCAGCCTTACCTTGGTACTGGGAAAGGTGATGGAAAAGATTTTCAAGGAAAAGATTGTGGTGTTTTCTAGATGAAAACCAGCTACTTCTATGGCTGGCAAGCAGCAGAAGTAGAAAAGAGAAGGTGTTTTTCCCCATCCTTCATAGGAGACTAAAAAGCAGGCTGGAGGACATGTGAGTAAGGGGAAGAACCCTTAGCTGTCTGAAAGGATGGCTCAAAAGAAGGACTCAAGGCACATGGTCAAAAGTACACTTTTCAGCAGGGGAGTCTGTGACCCGTAGGATGTTACAGGACATTTACAGGGTTCTGCTGTTTAATGTTTTCATGCTTGACATAACAAGAAGCATGGAGAACAGAATAAACCTGCTCATAAACAACAAGAAGGCAGGAGCAAAATGAGAACCTGGGGACCAGGCCTAAGAAAGGGTCTTGGGATGCTAAACCAGCAGGCTAAAAAATGGAAGTTGAAATTTGGCATAAAAGATATGTGGTGCTTCATCTGGATTCCAAAAGCCAGCATGTCTGGAAAAGGAAAAGATGGATCAGGAGAGCCTGTAGGTGGGGTACCTGCCAAAACGGATCACCAAGTACAGTATAAGAACATTGCAGGGAAAGTCAACATTAAGTTAGGTTCAATGCTGTAAGGATTAGATCCCCACCACTTAAAGGTCACAGTCCCCCCACAGGAGGTAATGGTGACATCACAGCTGGAATTTTGCATGCATTTCATACAGCCATACATGGGCAGGGAGAAGGGGACAGAGAAAGGCACCAAGCATGGTAAATGCATTGAGGGTTTAATTATGATGAAAGACCAGAAAGAATAGGTATCTATAAACTGAAGACAAGGCGAGGCAGAGAGAACATTATCTGGATGCATGTGGGTTTGCGGGGATATAAGGGAGCAGCGATGAAGGTGAAGGAGGAGAGGAGAACCCCTAAGGAACATATGCTGCAAAGTAAGGAAACTACTGTAATCTTATGGACCAAAAAAGAGCAATGTTTTCAAAGAGAGAATAGTGAATTTGTGAAATACTCTGTCTTAATGAGTGGTGGGCATTGGAAATATAGGTTCATTTAAGAATGCTTGAGGTGGAAGAATGAATGAAGATAGGATTCAGAGTGGTCAGGCAATGGCACAGTGTTAGCTGCATAAAGCCAAATTGTCTCATTCTGCCAAAAATTAATTGCATATATGTATGAATGCATCTATGCATATAGAGCGTATTTTTTTTAAAGGAAAGGGTTTTGCCCTAATCATGTGTGTCTACCTCTCTAGTAAGAGAAGGTGGTTATTAGTGTGTACTTTCACATGTATGCACCCTTCACAAGCTCATGCTTTTAACCTGTCTGGTACATCACAAAATAGATATGCTGGCATTATGGCTGGCAGCAAAGAAAATTATGAAAAAGCACTCCCAATGCAGAGGTGATCTAGTTTTCAGTGCTCATTCTTTCATCAGGACAGTCAATGCTTGGGTCACCACTGAATCCTGAGTTAGCATGCCACTATGCCCATTACTGGAGAGAAGATATGGTAGAAGTTGAGAATCTTGGAGTGTCTGAGAGATGATGAAGCTGGGGGTAGTTTGAATAATTTTCTATGTGATAATGTGGTGAGACCAGAGAAATATGGTTTAATCTAGTTACAATATCCATGGGATTTGCTTTGGAAAACAAGAACTTCTCTAATAATAAAGATGTCAACCTGCTTACTTAGCAGAGATTCAGATGCCATTTTATTTATTTATTTTTATTTATTTTACAGTTGTTTACTGGGAAAGTCCTACTGGACACAAGTCCTTTTCAGCAGAGGCCTGGGTAGAAAAATTCCACGTAATGAAAATGTAAAACATTTACATATATAAGAAAAGTAGCAATTTGCACACAATTTCAGAGCAGTACTAAACTGTAAACATTTACATATATAAGAAAAATAGCAAAATGCACATAGTTACAGAGCATTACTAAAGTAAGAGATCTCATAAGTATATATATATATATATATATATATATTATATACAGCGGGTCTATATTAGATATTTGAATGTTTAAAAGTGTGAATCACTAAAGAACGAACATTAGTGATCGAACTTTTAAAAGTTCGAATATCTGTAAAAACAATATTTAAAAAAAAAGAAAAAGTAAAGGGTTTAAGCAGGGGAGCAAGCCCCATGCACCCCCTGCTACTTAAATATACCAATTCCGAGATCGCACTTCAGTGTGCTACAGTGCGGAAATGGAGAATTTCCCATTTCCTACACTGTAGTGCGATCTTGGAGTTGGTATATTTAAGTAGTGGGGGGTGTAGGGGTGCAGGGGTGCTTGTCCCTCTGCTTACACCCTTTAGGTTTTCTTTTTTATATTTATTTATTTATTTTTAAATTTTTATATATATTCGAACTTTTAAAAGTTCAATCACTAAAGTTCGTTCTTTAGTGATTCAAACTTTTAAATGTTCGAGTATCTAATATAGACCCTTGGTCAAATTCCATTTGGTCGAAAATGATTTCAGGCAGCCCACTTCACCGAAAATGCATTTCACTGAAAACCCATTTGGTTGAATTCCATTTGGTCGAAAATGGAATATAGCCCCTGCCCCACTGCAGTGTGACCCTAGAGTGAGAATATAAAGTTAGGGGTGGGGGTGGGGGGCATAGCTCCCCACATAATTGCAGTATTCACTATTATATGCTTGTGTATCCATTAAAATTACATTCAAACATATAACATCAGTAGAAACTAGTTGGGCTATGCCCCCCACACCCCCCTAACTTTATATTCTCACTCCAGGGTCGCACTGCAGTGGGGCAGGGGCTATATTCCATTTTTGACCAAATGGAATTCGACCAAATGTGCTTTCAATCAAATGTGCTTTCAGAGAAGTGGGCTGCCTGAAATTATTTTCGACCAAATGTAATTCGACCAAAAACAGTAGACCCATATATATATATATATATATATATATATATATATATATATATTAGTACACATAGTTATGTACAGTAATTTCATTTAAAAGATATTTTGTAACAAATCTACTGTAAAAGCATTTTCCTTTCTTCCCTCCCTATGCAGTGCTGGTTGGTGGAATTGACATGCCTACATATGATGATTTATGGCCTGAACAATTGGACAGTTTGGGGAAGAAAGCATGTCAGTTTTTGCTGTAAAGAGTGCAACTTAGCCAAATTGTAATTTGGCATTGCAAGAAACAGTTTTGCAATTAGAATAGCCATAGTGTAGAAACCTTGTGTCCAACACTGTGTTCCCAGCACAGAAGAGAAAATTATCTTTGAACCTGAATGGGATTGTTACATGCTGATACTCCTCAAAGCCTGTTACACAGCAAATAATTTTGGTACTCTCCTCCAAGAAAGTGGAGGGTAACTATCATAGTTATAAGAAAACTGTCTGCTGAGCTATGTCATGATCCAACGCAAAATCTAAGTCAGGAGCATGGCACAGAATTAAAAGGACCTACTTTTGCAGTAAGTTATGGTAGATAACATCATATAGCAGTTTGCCTGAAGGCAGGTAATTTAGCACTTGTTGACTTGTCCTTGAATAGTTAGCTCACTGGCAGAGCCAATAAAGTGAATCACCTTGAAGTGGCAGTTATGCTACTCCTACAATTTTGTGATTGGTACGTTGTAGTGTCCACATTGCTGTGGCAATGGCATATTCAGATCAGTGCTTTTAATTACTTCATCTCTAAGGCAAAAGGTTCTTCTGCTTGTCAGGCATCATGTTACACTTCACTCTTCAGAAAGCATTTGTGCCTGAAGTACAAAAGTAAAAGCACTTCAGTGATAATATGCCACAACGTCTTTCTTTGTCAGTACTAAAGTGTCAGCAAAGATTATTGTACTGTTTTGCTTCAGAAAGGTCAAAAGGCATGTGGCGAGACTCAGTGTATTAGTCACTGCTAATCATTTAAACACAGCAACCAACAGCTGGTGGCTTTTAATTGTTTGTTTGTCTTTTTCCAGTTAGGGGTAGTCACAGTAGAACTCCGGTCCAGTAATGATTGGCAGTAGATTTTTTTTTTGTATGGTGCCAAGTTGCCAGCCCGACGTCCAACCCTCTTCGAAGGCATGCCCATTCACATATGTCTTTCGGAGGCCACTCGACCACAGGGAGGACATGCAGACTCCACACAGAAGGCATTCTAGCTGAGAATCGAACAGGAGTACCGCTTGCTGTGAGGCAACAACGCTACCGCTGTACCACCACAGTGACTTTTAATAGGAGTACAAAAATATACTTTTATTTCATAATTTATACTATAAATACTGTATTGAAATATAATTACAGTGGTTTAACTCACTTGGAATGTTGTTAAACAGTCATAATTTATCATTCTGTCTAACTAGACTCAGTCTGTTTTTAAACTGGTATATAATTTTAAACAGTGTTCATTTTTGTTCCTTATTTTTATGCCTCTGAAAGTATTTTGCAAATGTTCCTGTCTGAGTGATTTTTGGAACTTAACCTTTTGAGGATGGGGGTGGTAACAACATAGGTGCAGGTTGGCTTATACTTCTGCCATGGGAACTGTAGGAGCACTCACAAAGGACCTGAGTACATCTGCTGAAGATATTTCCTGAGTGTAATTAATGGGAATTAAAGGATGAGTGCAACTGTATGAAATTCACTTCTCTTTTCTGGATTAACGTAATGGTGGGAAGTTTGCAGGAATGTCATTACTGGAACACCATCAGCCCATTTTTTATTACAGCTACTAAAATTAAGACTTGGTAGCTGTGACCTGCAGTGCTAGGAGGTATCAACATTGTGCAGTTAGCAGTTGTTCAGATAATCTGCAGACCAAATGATCTGAATAAGAGATTAGGACAGATTTATCAATGTTTTATGCCAGTGTAGAGTAGTAAAAGTCTTTGATGAAGTTGGAAGCCAAGAATTTAATAAGGGCTCTCTGTGCCTTATGTGGCTGCCTCACCTGGCATGGTTAATCAGGATGTAGCAGTACATATAAAGCCTACATTTCTCCATAGGTGCACCATCATGGGCCATGTCAGAAAAGTCTCTCATGGTGTTGGCTCTCTCCTCTGTGGTGCAAGGAAACCACACATGCTTCCCTACATGCTGTAACCTGGCACCGAGGAACTAGTGGGGTATCATTAAAGTAGATGCATGGGATACCCCCATTGCACCCCCTGATGATTACTGAAAGGTCCCTGTAGCTAATATTCTTAAAGCCACACATACCTTAGTATTCACTGGGATAGGCAGTCCACAGCTCCCAGAGGTCTGAAGATAAAGTTGACACATATTTACCTCCTGTATGGTGACTCTTTCTGCAGGGCACTGGTCTATAATATTGATGTCATGAAGGTAGATTACAACAGGGAGATGACACACAGCACTGTGACTACTAATAGCAATTACAGCTTGATGCATGTACACATAAAGCTGTGGATATCCCTAACATAGCTCTGCTACTCCATGTTGTAATACCAAGATTTTATAGTAGTCAAACGCATTGACAGTGGCATTCCTGTTACAAACTTTATGTTTCTGAATTGTTGCACCATACTATTTCCTTCATTTGCATACATGGAGCCTTTCATTTTAATAATGTGTCTCATTACTATCTCATTGGACCACCATTAGCATATACATTAGCATATAGGTTCATAGGTTCATAGGTTGGTACTAGGCTATCAGCCCTAGGGCCTATACAAGCCTAGCCATAACAATTCCCTGGCTATTTCTTCCCACACTATTTACTTCCCTGGACCCCTGTCTAGCAGGGTGACTGACATGATCCCTGGGGTGAATTTCCTTTCTCCCATCCAATCGTCAAGGTTTCTTTTGAAGAGGACCAAAGAGGCACTCTGCTTGACATGTATGGGCAATCTATTCCAGAGTCTGGGGAGTCTCTGGGTCAGGAACCTATCCCTCCAGCATGTTTTGCTTATTGTGATGACAAGGTTTAGATTCCTTGGAGCGTGTGGCTCTGAGGGATTGGAATTTCTTTAATTGTAGCATGTCCAACAGCTCTGGGTTTGACATGGCCTTGTATGTTACGCAGAGATCGCCTCTGAGTAGATGATATGCGACAGAGTATAGCTGGAGTTTTTTAAGGTGGTCAGCATAGGGCACCTGCTTTAGGCCTGTGATTCTTTTAGTGAGGTATTTCTGTGGCCTTTCCAGTTGTTGCAGATGTCTTGAGATGTACATACCAAATGGGGCATTGTATTTTATAATGGGTCTAATGAGGGATGAGTACAGTGGGACAATGATCTCCCTTTTCCTGGATGAAAAGCCCTACTGCAAGCAACCCTGTTAAATGGCTTAACCCAGCTCACGGTGATTGCTTCTCTGAATCACACACACCCTGTATGCAGTACAATTACTGGTCACATTGTGGGAAATGTTTCAGAATTCCAGCTTCTTAATGGTGTGTGGGCTTCTATTTTATTAACAAAACTATTTTTGTTAGTTAATATCAGGTCAAAAATGTTGTATTCATATCTTGGAAAGTTGTGAACCTTTGAAGAAAGTTATTCATAATTATAATATCCAAAACCTCAAAATCATGATTAATACAGGTGGTCACATTAAGCCAAATAATATAAGGATAACTAAATAACCAATTAATATCAAAAGAGTGTCCATAATATTTTTCTGATCAATTTTAACACTAATTGAAATAGTGATACTCAATACAACTTAATGTTAAAATAAAACAAATTTATCAGATAATACCGATTCTACAAAATCTTGAATAACATTCCAATATTTCTTCAAAGTTTCATGTTCATGGGTTCATAGTTTCATGGGTGTTTACTAGGCTAAAGACTACAAGGGAGTTTTTAAGCCTAGCCATGCATCCCAAATCTCTGACAAGTTCTGATACCCTTGATAAGTGCAAGCAGGTGTTTGGAAGCTGGAAAATTTACAAGCAGGGGCTTGGGAAATGAACCATTTACAGGCTGCCTTTGTCCATTAGAGGCATAGGTGCCAAACATGAATTAAATTCCTGTTCCCCATCCAATTGTCATAAAAAATATACTACCATTTCACTTTTGATTTTTTCATTCACTTTCCAACAGATTGAATCTTTTGTGCTAAACATTTTATTTCATAAGAAATGCAAAACGTTCCTTGTACATATGTTCCAGAAAGGAGACAAAATAGTCTGTGCTGGGGATTTTGGTATCTGTTCCTCAGTTTTTATGCCTCACACTCTAGCAGCCAGCCCCACATTTATATACCACAAAAATCACAACCTTTCTCTACCCTCTCCACGATCAGCTACTTATAAAGCCCCTTCTTCTCTCATTCCACTTCCACCTTCAACAGCAAAGCATTCCTCCATGCTCTCTCCTCTAAAGCAAAAGCATTCAGCTTTAAATCATTGTCCTGTACCTAATTACTCACCTCATACAATCTCCATTTCCCACTGCCACAATCAGAGGAATAGTTATGCTCAAACTGCTTGATTCATTTATATCAAACAGCTGATACAGTTTGTGCCACACATGGGGAGCTAATCGCTTCATTTCTGACCACAAATGCAATACCCGCATCTGCCAATTGTGCCCCTAGTACTTTGTGCCAGGGAGGCTAACCCATTTGCCCTACCTAAGCTATGCTGCTGGCCACAGTTATATTGAATATTTTCCTCTGAAACGAGCCACATAGGTCTCCTCTGTCCACTTTCTATGCTTAAACCTTACCAGTTTTACACTAAACTCAATTTCACAAATATTTACACTTCATAAAATGTTTTCTCTACAAATAAAAAATAGTGGTTTATAAAATAAAATGTTCCTCTTCAGGTATAAAATACTGGCTCAATACACTAATCCTCTCCCTTCTAATCTAACTTTTGCTTATGTATTCTTCCAGCTCATCACTCTAATCCACTCTGAATCCTCCACCCCTCTATACTAAACACCCACTATTCTTACTTGCAGCCTCCTTTCTTTAATATTGCTGTTTATATCTCATCTCACTGCATCCAACTCCTCATTAGCAATATAAATAACACTCACCCAAGGCCAGTTTTCTGTAGCTAACCATACACTCCAAATTATAAGTTCATAGCTTTATAGGAGGTTACTAGGCTAGTGGACCTAGAACCTTTACAAGCCTAGCCATAGTAATCCCAAGTATCCCCATTTGTACTTTTTTGGGTAGTTTGCAGAATGAATTTATAACCAGAGTGGATCTGTGATCAACACTGGCAACCCCTGTCCATGAGGGACATGGGTGTCACTCCAGGGGTGAATTTGTGGTCTCCCATCCAATTATCTAGGTTACATTTGAATAGAGTCAGTGAGGAGCTCAGTTTTACATGAATAAGGAGTCTGTTCCAGAGAAGCGTCAGTCTCTGGAAAACATATCTGTCTCTTCAGCATGATCTGTTAATGCCATAAGCTAGGTGACTAGCCATTTGACTTGTGGATGTGCAGCATTTCCATTAGGGCAAAGTTGGAGATTTCCGTATAGGTCAGGCATAAGTCACCTCTCAGCAGCCTATAAGATACAGAGTAAAGTGACAGGGCTTTCAGCCTGTCCACATAGGTCATGGTTTGGAGTCCCTGTATTACACTAATGAGTGAATAGCCCCGACATGATGTTCAGACTGTGATCCATATTTTACACTAATGAGTGGATAGCCCCAACATGGTGTTCAGACTGTGATCCATGTTTTACACTAATGAGTGGATAGCCCCGACATGGTGTTCAGACTGTGATCCATGTTTTACACTAATGAGTGGATAGCCCAGACATGGTGTTCAGACTGTGATCCATGTTTTACACTAATGAGTGGATAGCCCAGACATGGTGCTCAGACTGTGATCCATGTTCTCCTATATCTAGAGGATACTGCACAACACAGTTGATGCCCAAAGTGGTTGGCCTATACAATGTTTCCCCTGAGACCTAGAATCTCTCCTACTGTCCAAGACTAGGGTTACCACCTGTCCCTTTTTTGGCATCTGTATCCTGTGAAAAAAAAGCTAAAACAACGGTAACTGTCCATAAATTTTAGGACAAAGTTATTTCGTTATTTTCTTTAATAGTTGCATAAAAGTTATTTTGAATCTGAAACACCTGACTGTTGTATGAAATGCATAAGCAAATCAAATGTTACAAGAACGGGCTTTTATTTGGGGAAAAGGTAAAGCTCAGTCCTTTGCACTGGCTGTGGGTATGCTGCAAAATCTCACATTTCAACAAAAAATGTCCCACTTTGGGCATTAGAAAAGGTGGCATCCCTACCTATGACTCCATTCAATTCATTCTGAACAAACCAGAAAGGAAAAGTACTTTAGCAACAAAGTGTATCTGTGTTGGTCTTTGTTAGTTTTAAAGCACGACTAATGATTATTGTGCAGCCCAGGATGGGCCACAAAGTTCATTGTAAACCTAATTGTATTAATTACAAGAAAGTAACCTAAATGACAGGGTATTTTAATTCTTCTACAAAAGAAAGAGATTGTAATGATTTCAAATTTCTGTATTGGAGTATGTTTCTGTTAGGTAAGCTATCCCACTTGGAGTGCTGTTAAGTAATTTGAATACTTCATAGCAAGTAACTAGACTTAGCCTGATATATAATTTTAAGTAGTGCAACTTTTTTTTCTGTTGTTTTTATATTTCTGAAAGTAGCATATTTTAAAGATTCTCCTTTCTGAAGGATTTTCTTGCTGGCCTAGCTTTATTGCTGAACGTCCATTACTAATGGTAACAACAGCAATCTAGGCAGGCTTATACAGCTGCCTTGGGAATTGTGGGAATACTTACAGAGAATCTGTATACATCTGCTGAAAATATCATCTTTCTGTAATTAATGGGAAGTGAAGAATGAATATGCTTATATAAAGACATTGCACTGTTTTCCAGATAACTGTAATGATGGGAACATTTATAAGAATGTCATTACTGGAATATCATTCTCCTTTTTCGGTTACATCTACTGAAAGTGAGACAATGGTAGAAAGTAGCAAGAGTATATCAACAGTATCTTCACGTCACCCTGCTAGACAGGGGTCCAGGGAAGTAAATATTGTGGGAAGAAATAGCCAGGGAATTGTTATGGCTAGGCTTGTGTAGGCCCTAGGGCCAATAGCCTAGTACCAACCTTTGAACCTATGAACCTATGTGTAAAGATGAATGGAAAATTTTAAAACAAGTCAGAAATGACTCTTTTACTATAGTAGTGAACTGTTGCTAACTTTATGTGACTAAACTATAACAGGTAGTTTGTGCTGAGAAATGAGGTGTGGTAGCATTTCAGATAATGTGGATTTTACACTTAGAGGCACAGTGAATAACTGTTGTTCTTAACATCTGTCTACTTTTGATCATTCACTCGTTTGCAATTCCTAAGGCAATTAGCAAGGAAACTAACATCCCACAAAAGATTTGTACGAACTACCAGTTTGTTCAATTTTGGAATATATGTATCTACACTATAGGACAATTGGCCTCTTTACAGTCTGTCCAAAGGAGATTCACCAAGAAAATTTTATTGCTGTGTAATATGTCATATATGGAAAGGTATAGGAATTCATTTTTTTCCTACAATACATGTACTTTTAAGGTATTCTAATCTTAGCATATAAAGTATTACATAATGAAACTTTGAGAATGTCATTAAATGTTGACCTATTTAACTCAACTACTGTATAACATATCAATGTGAAGTATAGTGTTAAAAACATTAGGACAAATGTGAGAAAGAGAAAGGACTTTTACTCACAACATATTCCAATATTTTTTAATAAATTACCTATACCAACATGTGCCGTCATCTACACACTTTTAAGAATAATTTAGACAGCTGGGTGAATATTAATGTCTACAGTCCTTTGTAGTCAGAATCAGTGTTCTGAGATTGCCTTCTGGCCTAATCACTATATACAGAGTTATGAGATTTACCAAATGAGTGTTATAATGTACCTTATAGATGTTGCATATGTAAGGAGGACAGTGGGGCTGTGTACAAAGGCAGTAGCCTCATGGTAGATAGAGATAAGGCTGTAGAAGTGGTAGAAGCCATGCAGTGGACTCATGGTAGATAGAGATAATGCTGTAGAAGTGGTAGAAGCCATGCAGTGGACTCGTGGTAGATAGAGATAATGCTGTAGAAGTGGTAGAAGCCATGCAGTAGACTCATGGTAGATAGAGATAATGCTGTAGAAGTGGTAGAAGCCATGCAGTAGACTCATGGTAGATAAGAGATAATGCTGTAGAAGTGGTAGAAGCCATGCAGTAGACTCATGGTAGATAAGAGATAATGCTGTAGAAGTGGTAGAAGCCATGCAGTAGACTCATGGTAGATAGAGATAATGCAGTAGAAGTGGTAGAAGCCATGCAGTAGACTCATGGTAGATAGAGATAATGCTGTAGAAGTGGTAGAAGTCATGCAGTAGACTCATGGTAGATAGACATAATGCTGTAGAAGTGGTAGAAGCCATGCAGTAGACTCATGGTAGATAGAGATAAGGCTGTAGAAGTGGTAGAAGCCATGCAGTAGACTCATGGTAGATAGAGATAATGCAGTAGAAGTGGTAGAAGCCATGCAGTAGACTCATGGTAGATAGACATAATGCTGTAGAAGTGATAGAAGCCATGCAGTAGACTCATGGTAGATAAGACATAATGCTGTAGAAGTGGTAGAAGCCATGCAGTAGACTCATGGTAGATAGACATAATGCTGTAGAAGTGGTAGAAGCCATGCAGTAGACTCATGGTAGATAAGACATAATGCTGTAGAAGTGGTAGAAGCCATGCAGTAGACTCATGGTAGATAGACATAATGCTGTAGAAGTGGTAGAAGCCATGCAGTAGACTCATGGTAGATAGACATAATGCTGTAGAAGTGGTAGAAGCCATGCAGTAGACTCATGGTAGATAGACATAATGCTGTAGAAGTGGTAGAAGCCATGCAGTAGACTCATGGTAGATAGAGATAATGCTGTAGAAGTGGTAGAAGCCATGCAGTAGACTCATGGTAGATAGACATAATGCTGTAGAAGTGGTAGAAGCCATGCAGTAGACTCATGGTAGATAGACATAATGCTGTAGAAGTGGTAGAAGCCATGCAGTAGACTCATGGTAGATAGACATAATGCTGTAGAAGTGGTAGAAGCCATGCAGTAGACTCATGGTAGATAGACATAATGCTGTAGAAGTGGTAGAAGCCATGCAGTAGACTCATGGTAGATAGACATAATGCTGTAGAAGTGGTAGAAGCCATGCAGTAGACTCATGGTAGATAGACATAATGCTGTAGAAGTGGTAGAAGCCATGCTGGGAAGTCATTAAGCTACTTGACTGTACTCTTCTCATCCACTATGTGACAGGAAAAGCATAATGCAAATGGGGTGTTAATTATTAGATCTGACACATCTATGTCCTTCATTTAGCAGTGACAACAATGTGTCTCCATAGAAGAATTTACTTGAGCATGTGACTGGCTGAAGATTTCTCTAAGGATTATGGTAACTGCATTTAGTCTGAGTGACTGCTGATGTCTACGAAGCCTATGGTTTATTTTCACTTTTCTAGCTAAGGCTAGGTTTGGGGTATCCCTTTTTTGGCATGCTTCCTGAACTCTGAGTCTCTGTGGACTTGTTGATTGCCCATACAGCCCATTCATTGTCCTTTAAGGGCAAGAATTGAGTGATGGGTCTTCAGGGGTCATCATGTATTATAAGAGCATGGTGGCAGAAAACATTTCCTTAACCCAGATGATGAAAAATGTGGGGAGGTTTGCATACTGACAGAAGGAAGTTCCTATTTCAAAACATCTTCCAAAACATTTTAAACAGCACTTTTAAGCATTAAACAGAGAGAGGTGACAGTCTCAGCACTTTGAGGTACTAGCAGTAGAACAATTTTATTAAGTGATATCTGAGCTTACCAGGAAGAGGGGAGGCAGGCAGGGAGAAGGTCATACCTCCTCACAGAGGCATTCAGTACAAGATTCAAAAGTGAGTCTCTGAAGGGGGAATATAAACAGCTCAAGAGACTACATCCAGCTCAGCAGAAACGTGAGCAGAAGAACATTTCATTTAGCCTGAACAGAGAAACCAGCAAAGGTCAGTACAGAAAAAAGAATCATCTTTTCAAAAACACTCCCCAAAAAGATTTTAAAAAGCACAGCACTGTTATGTGCAAAACATAGGGAGATTTCAGCACTTGTAAGCCTTTCAGCAGAAGGATATTCTGAGCAATTGCTGAGATTGAGAGGGAAAACAGTAATAAATATTCTACCAACTTGTGCTGACATGGACTAGTTTAGTAATATAGAGCATTTCATCTTAGTGATGCAAAGCTGGAAAGCACTGTACACTGTAGACTAGCAGACTAAACAAAGGAGATAAAGCACCACAAAGAAATAGGATGGGCAGCAGTGGTTGGAGGACAGGGGTAAGAGGGGTGGGAAGAGGTAGGTCAGGTACAGTGGATGCATTACAGCAATGTAACTAGGTGATATGTCTGGATGATTATGCAGGGCACAGAGGATCTATAAAGAAGCAGATAATAATGCTGTCAGAGTGTTGGAAGTAAATATCTTGGCTAGGATAACAGGAGATCAGAGGCAGACCATAAGGGATACTAAGGGGAGGGCATAACAGATACAGGCAGATACGTAAGGAGGCAGAAGGCAAATAGAAGGAGGAGCTAGTCAGAAATAGGAGAAGGGAGATGGGCAAAGTATAGCAGAAGCCTTGAAAGGTGAAAACAAGGCTAAAGAGAAGATGTAGCAGATGGTGATGGGAAGAGAGGGGAAGACATGAAAAAGGGATCAGAGTCATGAAAGATAAAACAGATAGATGGACTGACTGCAGATATTGGTGTGGGGTTTACACTGGGAACAAGAATCAGCACTCATTGTTGGTAAAGAGTGGAATCAGGAAGAAGCTAGAAACAGGAGCAGCAAAGAAAGAAGTTAACCAGTAGAAGCCAGACAGAAGGAGCAGTGGGCATAGGACAGGAAGTGCAAGAGTGACTCAGTGAAAAGGTAGTCTAGAGATGAATAGCTTAAAAGGCATGAGATGAAAACAAGCATTGTTAATAGTGGTGCAGATGGTGTTCTGCTACTCACAGAGTTAGCTACCAATAGGATTAGCTGGACTGACAGATCATCAGAGTGGACTCAGTGACCAATGAGTTTGTCACTGGCTGATTATAGACAAAATGATACAAGAGATGACCAGAGTGGAAGTGAGAGGATAAGGAGGCTACATTTGGTGGTACATGCAGGAAGCAGTGACTTCCAGGAGGGCAGAAGAGGTAGTCACAGGGTACAGAGACCTGGGTTGTATTGTGTTTTACTTTTGCCACTTCACTGCTACAACCAGGCATTTTTACCCAGCCACTGGTTTTGGACTGGACAGAACAGCAGGAGAAATGTATAGTGGAAATTGGAGGAGATGTAGCATAGCAACTGAGTCTGTGGCAAGGACCATCTTCAGCTCAGCCACAATAGAAATAACTGCTCACTGCAAATCTGGGATGCTACAGTGAAACACTGCTACCTTTCAACTAAAGTAGAAGGGGCAAGAGGAGAGGTTAGATAACAGAGAACAGGCAGAAGTGAACATTATTTCTGACATTCTTGGTAAGGGGAGCTAGCAACCCGTTACCCCTCAAGTGATATACAAGGAAAAGGGGGTTACGGTGATGCTCTTCTTACAAAGCATAATAGAAATTAGAGGTGTTGCACGTTAACATATGTTAGTTTTTTGATGTTTAAGTAGTATTCACGGAGCACATTTACACAAGGTTGTGATGCACATCCAGTATGCTAAACTCTTCCCAGCCACTGCTCATTCCTGGATTGCAGCAGAAAATGCAAACACTTTGCCACTATGCCCATGGGGGAGGTGGAATGGGGATGTAGTGTTTAAGTAGAAGGTACTAGACTAGTGTGTTTCATAGACAGTGAAGTTATGAGTGTGCTGAAACACTTGTGTGCTATCACCCTGATGGGATGCCAGACAGTATGGTTTAGTATAGCTGTAGTAACTCAAGTACCTGCCTGAAGCTTTGCAAAAATGTTTTTATAATGTTAAAACTATATACAACATGCATACTTAGTAGGAGGTGGTTTGCCTTTTAAGAGCTGCTTTACACTATAAGAGATCTGGGAACACAGGTTGACAGCAACCTCTCTTTTGATCATCACATTGCCACTGTGGTCAGAAAGTCCTTCTATGTGGCACATCTCATTACTAAGGGTTTTGCATCCAGGAAGAAAGAGGTCATTGTCTCCCTCTACTCTTCCCTCATTAGACCAATCATCGAGTACACTGCCCCATTTAGCATGTACCTCACTAGACACCTGCAACAACTGGAGAGGCCGCAAAAGTACCTCACAAAGAGAATTCTAGGCCTTAAACACTTGTCCTATATGGACAGACTCAAAAAACACCAACTGTTCTCTGTCTCACATCGCCTACTTAGAGCTGATCTCTGCTTGACTTACAAAGCCATGTCTGACCCAGCTCTGATAGAAATGCTACATCTAAAGAAATCCCAATCCCTCTGCACCACATACTCCAGAGACCTCAGCCTCATTACCACAATTAACAGAACATGCTGGAAAGGCAGGTTCATAACCCAGAGACTGCCCATGCTATGGAACAGACTTCCCATACATGTCAAGCAGAGCACCTCGCTGACCCTCTTCAAGAGAAATCTTAATGAGTGGATGGGAAACAGAAAATTCACCCCGGGGATAACTCCAATGGCTCTACTTGACAGAGGCACTGGGAAATATGGTCGGGTGGCACTATGCCAGGGTAATCCTATGACTAGGCTTGTAAAGGCACCAGGACCATTAGCCTAGTACACACCTATGAACCTATGAACACTTAGTCTTGTGCACTGATCTGGCCTTGCTGGTTGTGGGAATGAGCAAATTAATTTTACAGGTGTCAGAAAGAGATAATGCACTAAAAGGGCAGCAACATCCCCTCTTTCCTTGGAGAGGTGAGGGTTAGGTAGGAAACTATTTCAATCTGCATGGAATACAACTTAGATAAACTCTTACTCCTCAGTGAAGAAAGCCTTCTTGCAGTTAAAATGACCATAGTGTAATATCCTTGTGTCCAGCACTGCATGGTGCGTTCAGAACAGAAAACTAACTGAGAAGATGGAGAAGTTGTTACACGCTGCTGCTGTCCTACAGAGGTTGTTAAACAGCAAATGATCCAGGCTCCCTCCTCCAAGAACAGTGGTGGATATGCTATTAAACGTAGAAGAAGCCTCTTAGCTAAGGAGTGGTGTACTCCTAAGCACGTCCCAGAATTAAAAGGAAATATTTGTACGTAGCATACTAGAGTGGATAACGTCATACAGCATGTTGCCTGAATACCTGTAATTTAGCACATGCTGCTGATTTGCCTTTAAGCAGCAAGTTAACTGGCAGGGCTATCAATGTGAAATGCTCTGAAGTACCAACTGTAGCACTCTGACTTTGGGACTAGTCCAGTAGTGCCCACATCACAGTGACAATGGCCTATTCATGCCAGTACGTTTACATTCATGCATCATTAAAGCAAAGTGCTGTTCTGCGTCTCAGGCATCATATTACATCTTACTCTTCAGAAAACATTCCTGCACGCACTAAATGTACTTCTGTGGCAAAGTGCATCATTGTTTTGTTAGCGTTAAAGCATGATCATGGATTATTATGCAATTTAACAGTTCGTCAAAAAGCATGTGATGAAATTAAGCTGTGTGAAATATTATTGTTAACATTAATAATTACATTAACTAGTTACATAAATAACATTAATAACATTAATAACTAACATTATTAGTTAATGTATGGAGTGCTTTAATGCGATTAATGAATGGATGTTTAATGATTTCATAGATAGAGTTGTTACTGTATTGGAAAGCTGAGAAATAAACAGAATATTTGTTTGTAACTAATAATAATACCCATTTGTTAGCCAAGTAGACCCACTGGACACAGTCCCTTGTCGGGGAGGAGCTGGAAGCAATGTCTACTTAAATGTCTTGGTCAAGGTAATGCAGTAGACAAATATGGGCTAAAGGAATCAAACTCTATAACCACAGGAATTGCAGCTCACAGCCTTATCCCTCTGTGCCAAGTGGTAGACTACTGTGGCTTTTTATGTGCGTAAATTAATAATATTTTTTTAGTTAATGAGGTTTGTTTCCTGATATTCTTATACCTCTGAAAGTAAAGTCATTTACACATTTTCTTCTCTTTGTGATTTTCTGTCAGACCTAGCCTTATTTTTTAAAGTAGGTTACTGATGACATGAGTGGTGACCAAGTAACAAAAGCTATGTAAGCATACTATTGCCATGAGGCCTGTGTGAGCATTTATGGAGGACCTCTGTAGATCTGCTGGAGATAGCTGATCTTTGTAAATAACTGGCAAAAAAAAATAAAAAATGTTATATAAAATAATGTAAGTTTTGTAGTGAAGATCACTGTAAAGGTGTATATTTTAGGTCACTGTAACTAAATGATGGGATAAATGTGATACTCCTATCTGTCATAACCTCATGGAGTAGAATTTCTATCTGGAGCATCTAGTTAGGGAAATAAAGATGTCAAATGCAAGCTCAGAACACTGATAGTTGTTGATGGTCACATGGAATAAATGGCAGACGTCTTTGTGGGAACAGGTCAGAATACCTCACATTGCAAAGGTGATGTTATAGCTGATATAAGAAATCACCTGTGGAAGCATCTGGCAGTTAGAGCAGAGGATTAAGACTCTGAGCTATTAACTTGCCTCAATATCCAAAGTTATAGGGTTTGATCCTTTCTACCTCTATTTCCGTACTACATGACTCTGAACAAGTTACTTAAACAAATCATGCTCCTGCAACACCCCTGAAAAGTAACAGTTTGTCCAGTGAGCATGCCAGACTAAAAGCTTAAAACACCACGCATGTAAAAGGAGACCATAGTAAAAATGCACTAGTTCCAAAAATAAAGCTAGAAACATGAACTGAAAGTGGTCAGTGATTTGACTTCCAGCACTGTAATTCAGCCATTTGCTTTCAACAATCTGTCATTGTTGTAGTTGCCATTTCTCAGTTTGCATCTCTGTGGCATGGAAGGATATTCTTCTAAGGCTTTAAAACACAATTATATATATTGAGTTACTCATCTAACAAGATAGTTCTAAAACAGTTAGAAGCTGATTCAGAATTGCATAAACAAGTTGATGCCAAAACAGCTGGCATTAGCAAATGGCAAAGCACTCATTTTGTTTCACATTTTCCCAATTTTCTTATATTGTCATGTGCAGCTTCAGTTTTATCACTAAAATTAAAAAAATATTAGATAGTTTTGCATAATTTCTGCCATCATTGGTGTTTTGTCCTTTTAAGAGAAGGATTCCTAGCATGTGCTTTCACTGTATCTCAACAAATGTTGGGCAGGATTGACGAAAGCTTGCACGGAGTCTAAGAGTAGTGTAAGACTCCATGCAGCCCTCGCGATCCAGGAACAGCCCGAAATTCCGTGTAAGAGACCAGCTAAAACATCTCTTACACGGACTGGGCGCGGATATGCTAATCACCTCACTTGCAGCCGAAAGGCATGCAAATGAGGTAGATTAGCGATCTACGAAGCCCAAACCAGCCCGTGTAAGAGCCGTGTTAGCTGCAGAAATGTACTCAGTTGACAACTGAGTATGTTTCTGCAAATAACACAATGGAGCCATGTCAGCTCCAAATAAAGGGTGCATATGTGTCAGGCAGCATGCCAATGGCCAAATATGTGGCCATTGGCAAGGTACCCCAATGCAAATATGAGAAATAAATTTTTTTCGCAGCCCCGCGCAAATGGGCTGCGCTGTATAAAACATAAAAATGAAGGTTATAAACCCACAAATGTGGGTTTTATGCAATACATGGATTTACAATGCAGGGACCAGCAGACCAAAAACAACATGGCCACCGTTTAGTGGTTGCTAAGGGGGGAAGCTGAGTCTAAGACATGTAACTAAGCATTAGTAGGCAATCTGATGTAAATGAGTGTTAGGATACTGAATTCCACTGTCACATAGCAAATGAGCACATTCTGAGTAGTGTAAGAGTTACATAAGGGGGAGGAACAGAGTAGGAGATAGGTGATATCACAGGGGGGAATGGCAGAAAGAAATGCAGTTCATTGGAGGTCAGTGTTACATGACAGATGTCAGACATATATCATGGAAAGAAGAGTGCCACAAAATAAGCATGGGAAAGTCAAGAAATGGAAGGTGTACACTGTTGCCACCACCAAAGTTTCTTGCTGGGCGTGCATGCGCATGTGTGCGCGCCATGAGGTGCGAGTAGGGCAGTGTACGCACGTGTAAGGTAGACTGAGCATGTGGGAGCCTGTTGGCAGACTTGTAAGACTGTTTGCACTGGTGTGTGCGTGTTTTAACCCAAATAAGAAGATTCTAAACCGTGTAAGCATGTGTGCGCGCGTTTAAGCCACTGTGAGCGTGTTTCTGCTGGTATGCGTGTTGCTCCCCCCTGAGGAAACAGAAAGGAAAAAGGAAGCAACAGAATTAGTAGGAAGCTAGCAGGGAATACTGCTGGAGCTAGCAGGTGAAAACAATTAGAAGCAGGCAATTACACAGGCAGAATAGTAGCCCAGCCCAGCACTTAAAACTCTGCAAACAGCAGTGCAGGATGTTTATCTCAAGAGACACTGCAAGACAGGAGTAAGCTATTAGAAGTGAAAACTGAAAAAGCTGAACTCAGAGCAGAAATGCTAGGGGCTGCCATAGCTGTCATAAGGAGACATAGGCGACTTGCTGAGGGTGGTGACAATGCAAATGGTGCCAGACAACCCACAGTGAGGAGACGGAGAAGAGTGTACAGGCCCAGGGTCACCTACCATGGGTTACATGAGCTGGAGATAGTGGAGCGCTATAGAGTGGACAGAGACCTCCTGCAGCAAATTGTCAAGCTGTGCAGGCCACACCTCACACACAGAACCAACAGAGGAGAACCCATCCCAGTGGAAACCAAGGTATGTGTTGGCCTAAGAATACTAGCAACAGGTACCTTCCAGAGACCAACTGGTGATATGATGGGGATATCACAGGCATCAGCCTCCAGAGTACTGCACCAGTTCCTGGATGCCATGTCAGCACATGTCGGTGATCATGTATATTTCCCCAATGCCTGTGAGGTATTCGCCAGCAATATGCGTCTCTTCCAGCAAATAGCAGAATACCCTGAGGTAGTGGGTGCAATAGATTGCACGCACATACGCATCAAAGCACCAGCTGGTGAGCAGGGTAGGGCCTACATAAACCGCAAGGGCTTCCCCTCCATCAACTGTCAGGTTGTGTGTGATGCCCAGGGCATAATAATGAATGTGTGTGCTGGCTGCCCTGGGAGCTACCATGATTCCCATATCTGGCATTTGACGCAGCTGTACCAGACATTTGCCAATGGGGACATCCCACATGGACACCTAGTGGGGGATGCAGGTTATGCACTGGAGCTGTGGCTGATGACACCCATCAGAAACGCACACACACCTGAACAGGAATGCCATAATGAGGCACACGCACAAACACGTAATGTAATAGAGCGTGTGTTTGGGCTGCTCAAGTCACGGTTCCGGTGTCTGGACACATCTGGTGGAGCCTTGCAGTACTCACCAACTACATGTACCCAAATTGTCATGGTATGTGCTATGCTACATAATATGATCTTGCGAAAACAGCTGCAGCAGGACCAGCATAGGGCCGGGCCAAACAGCCCCCCACCATTGCCAAGGCCATCACAGGCAGAGCGTGACTCAGATGAGGAACAACCTGAGCCTACCCCAGTAGGCAGAAGGAGGTGTGCCCAGTATGCCCTGGCCTTGGCAAAGAGGCAACGCATAGCACATACACTGGCTCAGTAAGAACCCTGGGAATGATACCCCTCTCTGACTCACTCATATAATAACAGGGATGCCTAAAATGACATAACCTGCTCTCAAACATGTACAGGGAGTGTAGTATGTGCATCCGACAGAGGCAGCCCTGCAGCACCACCTGAGGCATGAATGCCATGTGTTAAGCAATGTAACACCATATAGTATATGCAAACTTGATGACCCTGACTAACATCCTACCCTCACCAAGCATGATGCCACAATATGACGATGAGATGATCAATTGCAATAATTAGCTGAAGTATTGCTGTTAGTCAAAGGGGATCCAATGTGTGCCAGCCTGGGATGACATGCTGAGCATGACATGATGCTCCACCTGCTAGGGGTGGTGTGCACCTATCAGTCCTGGCCTTATTGATACTGGCAAAGGCTGTTGTTACCCACAGCATGCCTTGAATAGGTAAGACTCAAAACACAAACCCACCTCAATAGGTATCACAAAGAATAAGAACCTAGATGTAATGCTACCAAATGCCAGAAGTCTAAACAGCAAGATGCATGCAGTCTAAACTCCCCCAGTATGGAGAATGTTGATATCTGTCCTGTAACAGAAAACTGGGTCAAGGCTCACAACAGTACCCTAACACTTCCAGGTTACACCTCATACTGTGCTGTACAGCCTCAAAACATGGAACAAGCTACTAAAGGAGGGTGACTAGCAATAATTGTCAAGGATAACCACACCCCCATGTTGGTACCACAACAAGAAGCAGCATGGACTAGCCATGGTCAAGTAACAGTGGCTAAAACTGCCTCCCAGTTTATAGCCTGCTACAGACTACCGTCCTAACACCAGGAACTGCACTTGGCCTATGTTGGAATACATGAATATATCAAGCCCTCCAAACCACATTATATTGGGTGACTGAAAATACCCAAACATAGACTGGGAGCATTATTCTAGCTCCAACACTGTAGGAAAAAGGTTCCTAGAATCCATAAACCAAAATGCCCAGGAACAACGTACCACTCCCACAAGAGGGGTAAGCATGCTGGATGTGATAATCAGCAACATGGGTACTGGATGGCAAGATGAGAAGTGTATCCCTCACTGGTAAGACCAGACCATAGAGTAATCACACTGGATATACATATCCTGACCACAGTCCCTGGCCAGAAAACCACAGTGAAAAACATGTGTAAAGCAAAAGTTGCACTCCTCCAAACTGATGTGGAATCTATTAAAGGCCCTGTGCAGGTGCAAAATATGGGCCACATCTCAGAACCTGTTATACAGGCATTCCATGAACACTGCCAGGAATGCATGGATTATGCAATCCCAAATAAAACCAAGACACAATGCCATACACGCAGGCATCTGGCATGGTGGACCCCAGCCATTACCAAACCATGCAAGAGAATGAGGAAGTTACTACATGATAGAGCAAACATAAAAAGGGAAGTAATCTCTGATCAGTAGTATGGCAATAAAATATGTCCACTCATACAATCCACTAAGACCAGCTACAGCAATTTGGATCTGTGAATTTTGAGGCAATGTTACACCTGCCCCATGTACACAGACAACCCTCACCTCCCCCCAAGAAATACAAATATATGTGAGAGATGCAACCATTTATTCAAACCGGAGGCTGAGCTCCCTCAACTTAGTACTGTCAAAACTAGTCAGGAGGAGAAGGTAACCACACACACCACAAACCCAGTCTCACATAGACCTATCACAACTGCAAACCAAAGACATAAACACAGAAAAACATTCCCGGAGGCTCTAATTACAAACACACCACATCAACAGAGGCCTCCAAAGCAGACACCCAAGCAACCACTACCTCCAAACATAGCACATGCAACACATAGTACACAAAGCTGGTGTGCCAAACAGTCACAGGCCAGAAGGAGAAACAACATGCCTGATACAGTTGTAATAGGTGACTCTATAGTCAGACACACTGCTGTCCTGCTCACCAGACTGAACAAGGGAAAGGGTACAGTAAGCTGCCTGTAGGCTGCTACAATACACCACATAACACAAGTACGCAGGTCACCCCAAAGCAAGTAGAAATATGATGCAGTCATTGTCCATGCTGGCGTGAATGACCTGAGATGTACCTCCCCGGACTACATGAAAAGAGACATAGATGAGCTCTCCTATTATGTAGTCCAGGCCGGTATGACACTGACCGTGTGCAGCATCCTATCCTCACCAAGAATGATGCCACAGTACAAACACAGAATAATCAGCTTTAACAAGTGGCACAATTACTGGTGTCATTCCAAGGGGATCCAACGTCTGTCTGCTTGGGATGTCATGCTTGACAAGCCACGCTGCTGTGCCAGGGATGGCTTGCACCTGTTACCCCTGGGCATCTGGACATTGGATAAGGCTCTTGCCACCTCCATAGAGCCTTTTGTAGGCAAGGCTGAAAAGACTAACCCACCTCCCTAGAAAACATAAGTGGAAAGAAACATAAGGGTAATGCTGCCCAATGCCAGACGTGTAAACCTCAACATGCATGCTCCCGAGGCCCTCCCCAGTATGGAGTACATCGATGTCCATGCAGTGACAGAAACCTGCAGCAAGGCTCCTGACAGCACACCAGCACTACCAGGTTATACCGCATATCATGCGTTATGGCCCCAAAACCTGGACCAAAACATAAATAGAGGGGGAGTATCCATATTCAGCACAGACACCCACACGTCCAGGTAACTGACAATGCACGAAGCATTGGAGACCACCCATGTGCAACTAACCGTAGGCAAAACTGCTGTACAGTCTGTAGCATGCTACAGACCACACTCTCACACACAGGAACCCCACTTAGCCGTCCTGAAGACACTGGACAGTATGAATGTCTCACCAAATACCAAACAAGGTACTCACAAATTACCACATAGGTGGTAATCCATTATGTATGGAAGGAGTAATCAGGGACCTAGGGACACAAGTGGACAGTAACCTGTCATGTGACACTCACATTGCCAACGTGGCTAGGAAGATTGTCTATATTGGACACCTTATCATGAAAGGATTCACATCTATGTCAACAGAGGTCGTTGTGCCCCTATACTGTTCTCTTATCAGACCCATAATTTAGTGCAATGCCTCATTTGGGATGTACCTTACCCGACACCTGCAGCAGTTAGAAAGACCTCAAAGGTACCTCACCAAGAGGATAAAGGGTCTCAAATATATGTCATATGCTGCCTGGCTGTAGACACCCCAGCTGTATGCAGTCACATACTGCCTACGCAGAGGCGTTGTATGCCTGTTGTACAAGGCCATGTCCAACACAGGAGTAATGGACATGCTCCACCCCAGAAAACCCAAATCCATCGGAGCTGTGAGAGTGAGAGATGTCAACCTCAACACATAATGAAATATGATGTGCTGGAGGGACAGATACATAACCCAGAGGCTCCCTACACCCTGGAACAGAATCCCACTCCATGTTAGGCAGAGCCCCTCACTGACTCTCTTCAACAGGAATCTTGCCAAGTGGATGGGTGATCGTAGATGTACACTGGGGGTCTTCACTGTGTCATGTCCAGACAGAGGCACAGTAAAGTAAATCCTAAATGGCCATAATATTCACATAGCAAGGGGTGGTGAAAGCCACACACACTCTGGCTAGGCTTATAAATGCCCTAGGGCGGATAGCCTAGTATGAACCTATGAAGATACAAATTGTACAGGACACTAAGGATAATCACAAGGCTTTCTTAACTGATGGTAGGAACCTTGTTGGGAATTCACAGATATGCTCTGAATCACTCAAATATTACAAACAACATACCAAACACACACACATATTGCCAACATCCAACCTGACAGGTGCAGTGCAACCCCCCCCCCCCCAAATCCAAAATATCTATCCCAGCAGAGTGCTGGCCCCCTGACATTGCAGATGCTGAGGTAACAGCCAGCATCTACAAAGCAAAACACACAGCATCAATGGAACGAGATGGTGTCCTGGGCTGAGTCCAACATAGACTCCAAGAAGAATGGAATGCCAAATAACACTACTGCTCAATGTCAGCCTTACCACAGGATATGTACCCAAAGAGCAGTGTACAACAACAGTGGTCCTTCTCCACAAAGGTGTTGCCTGAATGGATACTGCAAACTACCACCCCAGAATCCTGACAAGCTTGGTCTGCAAAGCTATGGAAAGGATCAGCATGTACCTCAGACACAAAGATATTGGGGAGCTACTGACACTGGACCCTACCCAGTGTGGCTTTCTTAAGTGCAGATCCTGCCCCTTAAACATGTTTGACTCATTTGAAACAGTCATTAAGGTCATTGATGAGGGGAATGTGGTCCACACAGCCTAGCTGGACCTTGCAAAAGGCTTCCATACAATACCCCACGTGTTCATTATAGATAAGCTCACCAGCTTAAATATAAACCCCTATGTCAGTAGAGGGGTTGCAAACCAGACCAAGGACAGAACTGACATGGTCAGAAATGCTGCAGCCATGTCAGACTACAAACCAGATATAACTGGCATCCCACAAGGCTTGGTCCTGGGACCTCCCTTGTTTGGTATATATGTCCCATAGATACAGGCCAACATGGAAGGACTGCGTCTGAACAAGTTTGCAGAGGACTACAAACTGGCCACCATATCTGACCCTCCAGCTGACACAAGCATCCCACAAAAGGGCCACATAGACAACTGGTGCCATAGCCATGTCAGCAAGCTAATTGCAGAAAAGTGTATAGTCAACCCCTGTATATATACAGTAAGTGCCCACCAATTACCACATAGGTGTTAACCCATTAAGTACTTAACATGTAATAAGAGACCTGGGGACACAAGTTGATAGATATCTTGCATTGGACAAGCATGTGGCTGTAGTGGTTACAGAAACATACCATATACTCACCTAATCATGAAGGTTGTCAGATCTAGATCAGGGGAGGTCATTGTGGCTCTGCAGTCATCCTTCATCAGCGTCACAATTGACTACAATGGCCCCTGTGGGATGTACCTCAGCAGACACCTCCATCAACTGGAAAGACCCCAAAATTTACCTCACCAGGAGTATCAAAGAGCTTGAACAGATGCCATGTGTTGCCTGATTAAACAAACTGCAGCTCCACACACTGCCATACTGCCCGCCCAGAGGCAAGCTGTGCCTGATGTATAAAGCCATGTCCAAGCTGGAATCAATGAACATGCTGCACCTTGTACAATCTGAATGGCAGTGAGCTATGCACATGAGAGACCTGAACCCCAGCACTGACATACATAGGACAAGCTGTACTGAATGATCCATAACACAGAAGCCACCCCCACTCTTGAGTAAACTCCCAGTACAGGTTAGCCAGAGAGTCACTCATTGACTCTCCTCAAGAGGAATCTTGATGAGTGGATGGGAGATGGTAGGTTTACCCTGGGTATCACTGTTATGTCACAGGTAGACGGAGGCACAGTATACTAACCATGACATATGTCATGGCAAACTCCAGTTACAATGTGTGTCAAGGACAAACACACTCTCTGACTAGCATTAGAAATGGCCTAGGGCACATCGCTAGTGTTTGCCAATGTCCACCTATGTTGTGGAATACACTACCAATGTTGGACAAGCCTGGTTTAAGTAGTCCATATCTGAACATAATGCAACATGGTCATATGTGCACAACTGGCCCCTAACCAGTCTGTTGTGCTCACTATGAAAATTTAAAGCAGTGATAGGACTAAAGCCCAGGATACTGTCCACCACAGTGAAAGTACTGAACCAGTACACTATACGGTACTACAGTGTTAGGTCAGTATGAAAGGATGTTGACAACTGTATGCAAAGTATCCCATGCAAACCCTGCAGGCACAGTATAATCCCTGTTGTGTTCAGACACAAAGCAGTTGGACAGTAAGTACACAACATGACCACACAACACACAACCATAAATGTGAGATATTGTTGAAGTTCACACTCATCCACAAATGTGGTGGACTGCAGAGTTCAACATATGGAAAGCTCACACTGGGCATGCTCGCACACTTTGATAAATGAGACATATGTCAGACAACATGCCATGGAAAGCCTGAACTGGGCATGCTCACACACTTAGGCCATATCTCAGTTTAGCAGTTGGCCACACATATCTGGTATTTGTACGTGTTATTCCAGGAACCAACCACATTACAGCAATCTGCCCAGTGCACACAGTTAAATGACTACAGAGACATAAGTGATATAGTGGATCCCTCTCATATTCAAACATCTTCCACAGATACACAAGTTGTTCATAGAAACAGGGAATACTTTGGCAATAAAGACCTGCAAACAGTCTATCAGCAACAAATATTGTGCATCTGACAATTAAACATATGGGTGTAGAGGTCAATACTAGGCTGTTTGCCCTAGGGAATGAAAGCTTAGCCAGAGTGTGCCTGGCGTCTGCCTCCCCAGTATAGTAGGCTACTGTGCCACTGTAAAGTAGGTCACATAAGGCACCGTTTGAGGCTAGTGTGCTGTGCCTCCATCAAGCAGGGACACAGTGGAGATCCCAGGGGTTGAATTTGCTATGCCACATCCATGTTGTTGGTGTGTGCTGGAAGAGGGTTGGTGAGGATCTCCAACAGTAAGTGGGCATCAATAACAGACTGAGGGGAGCCTTATCTGCAGTGTCTGGACAATTTCACTGTCAACACTTTGTCGTGATGATTATGAGGGATTGAAGTGTCATGCCAATACTGTTCAGAGATGTCCTCCCTCTGTGGGCTACTGCTCTGCAATGTATTAGCTCACTCCGTCTGTTGGACAGCTCATATATGGCTGGTGTACACCTGACAGGTGTCCTGTTGTGGAGGAGTCATGGGTATATTTGGGATAGCATGATCAATGCAAACCTTCCACATGCTCATAGAATGCAATTGTCAAGGATTATGCAGAGTGGCCTGTATACTCCCCCAGCATGGGTCCTTTGAAGTCTTCCACCCCAGTCTTCACAAGTGCAAAGACTGCTTTTGATAAATACACTTTGTTTGCAGTGACAACCTTGCCTGGGTGTGGGGATGGGATATGGATGTCCAGGGAAAGGTGGGTATGGTCAGATATCAACAATGGTGGTCTACCTCTGCTGTGGAACAGTGAGTACCCATGTTGCAGATGGTCAGGTGCAATATGTATTCCCCCTTGTGGCTGTGGTGAGTGGTCCTGCCTTAGCACATGGACTCCCAAATTGTAGTGGCTGTAGGGTAATGTTGTAGAGGCCTGAGTAGTTCCCACACACAATATACCTGTACCTGATGTTAACAACTGGAATGGTGTATGTGAACACTTTCATATCTTGGCACTGTTCCCAGGGAAGCAAAGTGTGTGTCTTGGATGTGGGAGGGGTGGTCTGAACTGGTTGTGTTGTGTTGTGTGTTATAGGTCCTGTGGTCATGAAGCATGGTATAGAATATAACCTGCCAGTGCTGATGTGCATATCTGACCCTGAAGTAGGTGGCTGCAAATGCATATATATGCTATCCCCCACCTGACAGGTAGTAATAGATGTACATACCTCTGTATAAATAATGATGTCAGCACCCTATAAATACTGCAGGTGCAGAACAGATGCCCAGTAATTCGGATAGTGCGCTCCGCTAATGCGTCTCCCTCAAGTGTCATAATATAGTTAGGTAGGGATTTAAATCCTGCAAATGCTCAGTGTGTGTGTGTGTGTGTGTGTGTGTGTGTGTGTGTGAGTGTGTGGCCGGGGTTGGTGTGTGTGCAATTCTGTGTGAGAGAAATGTCCCTTTTGGCAACTAGGAGAACACACTACAGGATGCACATTCCCCTTTCTAAACACTGATGATGTCAGCACCCTATAAGAACAGCAGGAGAAGGGAAACCTCCCAGTAATACGAATAGCATGCTCTGCTAATGCATCCATCTTGAGTGTCATAACAAAGTTAGGTAGGGGTTTGAATCCTGCAAATGCTCAGTGTGTGTGTGCAATTCTGTGTGAGAAAAACTTCCCTTTGGCAACTAGGAAAACACACTACAGGATGCACATTCCCCTTTCTAAACACTGATGATGTCAGCACCCTATAAGTACAGCAGGAGAAGAGAAACTTCCCAGTAATGCGAATAGCGCGCTCGGCTACTGCGTCTAGTAGTAGTGTCAAAACATAGTTAGGTAGGGGTTTGAATCCTGCAAGTGGGGGTGTGTGAAAGAGCTGACCCTTTTGGCAACCAGTACAACACACCAGCTGCTGCATATTCCAATCTCTACACAGAGATGATGTCAGCACCCTACAAGTACAGCAGAAGAGGGAAAATCTCCTAGTAATGCAAATAGCACGCTCTGTGACTGCGTCTCTCACTACTGTCATAGCACAGTAAGTTATGGCTTTGAATTCCACAAATGCCACGTGTGTTTTTGTCACACAGAATGTCCATGTGTGTGGGGGGGGGTGTGAGAGAACTGACCCTTTTGGCAACCAGTACAACACACCAGCTGCTGCATATTCCAATCTCTACACAGAGATGATGTCAGCACCCTACAAGTACAGCAGAAGAGGGCAAATCTCCTAGTAATGCAAATAGCACGCTCTGCTACTGCATCTCTCACTACTGTCATAGCACAGTTAGTTATGGCTTTGAATTCCACAAATGCCACGTGCATTTTTGTCACACAGAATGCCCATGTGTGTGGGGGGGGGGTGTGAGAGAACTGACCCTTTTGGCAACCAGTACAACACACCAGCTGCTGCATATTCCAGTCTTTTCACAGAGATGATGTCAGCACCCTACAAGTACAGCAGAAGAGGGCAAATCTCCTAGTAATGCAAATAGCATGCTCTGCTAATGCGTCTCTCACTACTGTCATAGCACAGTTAGTTATGGCTTTGAATTCCACAAATGCCACGTGTGTTTCTGTCACACAGAATGCCCATGTGCGGGGGGTGTGTGTGAGAGAACTGACCCTTTTGGCAACCAGTACAACACACCAGCTGCTGCATATTCCAATCTCTACACAGAGATGATGTCAGCACCCTACAAGTACAGCAGAAGAGGGCAAATCTCCTAGTAATGCAAATAGCACGGTCTGCTACTGTGTCTCTCACTACTGTCATAGCACAGTTAGTTATGGCTTTGAATTCCACAAATGCCATGTGTGTTTTTGTCACACAGAATGCCCATGTGTGTGGGGGTGTGTGAGAGAACTGACCCTTTTGGCAACCAGTACAACACACCAGCTGCTGCATATTCCAATCTCTACACAGAGATGATGTCAGCACCCTACAAGTACAGCAGAAGAGGGCAAATCTCCTAGTAATGCAAATAGCATGCTCTGCTACTGCGTCTCTCACTACTGTCATAGCACAGTTAGTTATGGCTTTGAATTCCACAAATGCCACGTGTGTTTTTGTCACACAGAATGCCCATGTGTGTGTGGGGGGGTGAGAGAAATGACCCTTTTGGCAACCAGTACAACACACCAGCTGCTGCATATTCCAGTCTCTACACAGAGATGATGTCAGCACCCTACAAGTACAGCAGAAGAGGGCAAATCTCCTAGTAATGCAAATAGCATGCTCTGCTACTGCGTCTCTCACTACTGTCATAGCACAGTTAGTTATGGCTTTGAATTCCACAAATTCCACGTGTGTTTTTGTCACACAGAATGCCCATGTGTGTGGGTTGTTGTTCACAATAATGCATGACATTGATTAAACCAGTAATGGCAATGCACACAGATGATGTATGTGTGTGCCAAATGCACATATATACCTGTGACCTTCAATCGTTCCCATGTCTGACGCCTGCCACATGTGAATACATGGTATTTGCACTGGATAACATTATGACTGTGTTTTTCTGTGCTGGTGCTGCATATGGTATGTGTATATACAGTGTGAGTTGTATATGGTATCATCCTAGCAGCGAGGGATACACATCTGGTCTGGGGCATATAGTCTACATGTTGTTGATGAACAGGTGCTGCATGTTTCACCTGTTGTGGGAGTGGTAACAAGTTGTTCCATAGCAATGCAGTGACTACATGCTAAGAACCTTTCAGCTAGGGTGTTGTAGCTACAGTAATTCATCAGCATTCAGTAATACTTTAGCATTCTTGGTGAGAGTATGATGCCAACCAAGGTCAGGGTCATACCAGCCTGTGCCATATGCTCAGAGAGCCCTTCTATGTTCCCTATCATGTAGTCCAGGGAGGTACATCACAGGTCAGCCATAGTGGCATGGACAATGACTGAGTCATATGTGTCCATGCCTCTGACTGACCCGTATGCATGTGTTATGTGGTGGACCATAGTGCCCCATGGGCATATCACTGTGACCTTCACCTTGTCCACCCTGGTGAGTGGGACCTCACTGTACCGGACAATAAAGGTACCTAACACAACTGTAGCAGGTGTGTTGTCTAGCTGTACAGGCTGTGACTGTTTGGCACACAGGATTTGTGTGCTATGTGTTGCACGTGCTGTGTTCTGGCTTAACGTATGCCTGTGTGCCACCTGCAGAGGTGTCTGCTGCTCAGGCAGGATGCTATTCTGAGGCTCCATGAATGCCTCAGTGTGTTCATGTATTTGGATGTCTGTCAGTGTAGGTCTACATCAGACTGGTATTGTAGTCACTGTAGTATTTCATGCCACCTGACAGGTTATGCCAATACTGGGTTCAGAGTGCTTAGTCCCCAGTTTGGCTATGTGGTTGCATCTCACACATGTGTTGTACGTCCATGTGTAGGGGAGAGCGTTGACTATGTACATGTGGTAGCTGTGACATTGCCACATGACTCACATATTCCACAACTGTACCATAGAGGTGACTGACAAGTGACCTTTGCACATGCTACCATAGTATTGTGATTGCCATGGTGATTAACAGCACATAGGGCCAATGGGGAACAAGGTACAGAAGGTGAGTATGTGAGGGTGTAGTGCCTTTGATTAGTTAGCACTGGCATATATGACTGCTCACATGGTCAAATGCCAGGTAAGTCATATGCAATGTGTCACAGGCAACGTACATGCGAACAGGACAAAGGGTGACGTTCTGCCAAGTGAGACATGGACATACATATAGTAAGCTATGCAGATGTCACTGGGAATCCACAGAAGCTCTGTAAATCTGCATTGCAGGTGGAATCAGTGTTCCAGGGTAACTGCAAGCAAAACATGCATGCAAACAAAGCTACAGTAAGCAGGGTTGCATGTAGTCCATTGTACAACAAACAAGCTGTACCACTTCCAGTAGGTAACAGTGCAAATATGCAGGCACTATACACATGTACATGGAAATACACAGGTCAGATGGCCAGGGTCCACTCTCAGTGCACACAAGTGTACAGACCATGTACCGTCAGGATGTACAATAACCGGATGGAAACCCAGGTGCTCACACCTGCAGTAATACACATGTCAAATAACAGACACTGAGCCTTCACTCAGTGGTTCCATACTTAGTAGGATGTATGCTACCTGTCCTGCCACCACAGTATCCCTGACATTTATGGGGACTCTCCCTCCTGTGAAAGTTAGTTTTGTGTGTTGGGGCTGTCTAGCATGGTATGAGATGTGAGCTTGCAGTGCTAGGGTGCTCCTGTGTGTCCTGTACCAGTCATGTAGTACTACACACATATCAACATCCTCAAACATCTGCATTGCAGAGTCCATTGTGGGCAACATGCCACTTTCAGTTTATATGTCCATCATTGCATATCAATACTTTCATTACCTTATCCCCTGTGCTACCTTGTACTATGTGGCCTTCTGTTGACATCCTTACCACCAGTATGCAAACATGTGCAGATGATACACTATGGTACTTACCATGGGTGTAGACAACAGTACAAGACAATCATACCCTTGCTGCATCGGGCATGCTGGGATATACCCACAATTATATCAGCACACAGTACTGTTAACAACATGATACTATTACTACACGTCTATGTAGTCACCCTGTGCAACAGCAACATGTTAACCTGTACCTGCACTGATGTTACAGATTGCAGGAGGTGGCACAGTTTCATCATATGCACAGGGTGTGAACTTGGTATGCCTGAGTCTGCCATTGATACCACCAATTGACATGTATGTGTATGTGTGTTGGTGAGGGACAGCAGTACAAGGTGGGGCAATGTTGATGCAGTTGATGCGTGTATGCGGTAGCCCTAGGTGTTGTCAATTCGCATGTGTGTATGGATGCACACAGTTCCACCTCATGGCTGCCATATACCGGTGTTTGTGGACAGCCACAGACTGTACCTGCCAGGTCATACAGATCAGTGTCTCTGGCCACGGACACGGTACCTGTGCCATGCAGGGGTGCTACGGACCGTATCCGGTACCAATCCAGACTGGGTACTGTCATCAGAAGCAGGTGTTCGTTGACTGGACACAGATCCCTGTTGGGCCTATCCAGAGCCACGTGCACGTGGTCTCCTGGGGTGGTCTGATGACAGCACAGACCCAGCATTGCTGGGGCTGCTGCTGGCACTATGGGGGCGTCCACGGCCCTGTTGTCATCCGCGATGACTGCCAGCTGCTGCTGTTGCTGGCATACGCCCACATCGACGCCTCAACCGTCCACCATTGCCCTGACTCATGGACATGTAGTTGTGGAACTGATCTAATATGTCCCTACGTCTGTCTATGACATCGGTGAAATTACGGATGGCAGCCGCAATGTCACGCATACTGCCAGTCATGGCTGTGCGACATGCTGTTAGCTCCCTCAGACCCTGTCTGGTGTACCGTTCCATACGTGACTGTGCCTGCATGACAGCCCGAAACATAGCTGAGGTTGTAAGACCTCTGTGGACACATCTGACAGGGGCAGTACGCCCACGGATGCTCCCACGAGAACCCCTGGACATCTGTCTGTGTGGTACCATCTCAGGGCCATGCCCATGGCTGCTGTGTGGGGAAGCATGTGCCACAGATACCACATTACCCTGGTCAATGCCCACTGTATCCTGTCCATCACCTAGGGACATTGGTGACAAAGGATGTATTGGCAGGATGACTGTGCACATTGATGGGGTTGACAGCTGTGTACTGTCAATTGGCTGACCAATGACGGAACCTGGCACACCTTCCTGTGCCATTACACAGATGTCATCATTATCAGTACCCGTGGCACCTGATTCAGGTTCCCTGCTGCATGACACCAGAGCAGCACCAGAACCTGTGGGAGGGAAACAGGAAACACAGTTTACAATGTCTACACAATGTTACCAGTGATGCACACATGCACACATGCACACGTGCACAGGTGCACACATGCACACATGCACATGTGCGCATGTGCATGTGTGCACAGGTGCACATGTGCACACATGCACACGTGCACACATGCACACATGCACACATGCACACATGCACAGGTGCACACATGCACACAGTTGCACACTTGCACACAGTTGCACACTTGCACACTACTCAGTATGCGAGATATCAACACACAGACACAGACACACCTGCATGCATACATACACAGAGCACTACTAAGTGAGCCTAATATTACTATTACTATCAAGACTATTAAAGGTATTGTTAATACACACTCACCAGCATGGATAGGCTGCATTGCTGTTACACCGGAGGGACCTGCAGAAGTGAGGAAATTAATGTCAGTGGGCACAACTGTGCCATTGTTACTGAGTATGATACAGGTCAGTAGTACAACAGTTGCCTTTCACAGGTCAGCTGCTGATATTGAGAATATCACACTTGCACATTAAATACTATGATGACAGCTACAAACCAAGGACACACCTCACACATGCATTAACTACCAGTGTACACAACAGTCAACTATACATATGGCATATTACCTGCACGCTCGTACTCATGGTGCTGTGTGGCTCCAGCCTCCATCATAATGCAGGTCTGCTGCTGTTGTTGTTGTTGGTGGGCTGGAGCCACAACACTTATGAGTAGTCCCTCCAGTCTGGTGAGTGGGGGATGTGTAGCCACCCCACCACCTGTGGCAACCTGTTGCCTGTGGATATCCAACGCACGCTGACGGACATTTCTGATTAAATCACTGCAGTGATGTCGTACCTGCTCATATGTCCTATTATGCGTGCCTATGTCATTTACCCCATGGATCAGGTCTTGCCACAGTGCAGCCCTCTCCTGCTGATTCTGGCTGGTGCGGGAAAAGAGTATTCCATAATCCCGCACCAGGCTCTGGTGTATTTCCTCATCCTCAGCTGCAGAGTATGCTGGATTGCACTGGTGAGCCATGGTCCTGAAAAAGAAAATAAAATGATATCAGCAAAATATGTCAGCAGAATTTGGCACACATACTACACATGCTACTCGACTGTTGTGATACAACATTTCTCACATATATAGCATCTGTCTGTCTATTGGTGGATACACATGTAAATGGCCAGGTATCAGTGCTCAGCCAACAACTGTGCAACAGTACCTGGCACACTCCATACAACATACTACCAAACCCCAGCAGTCAGAACACTGATTCAGGTCCAAAGCACCTCCTCACTCTGGGGGTTTGTATCAAGGTACTGTATGGGGTACATCATCAACTATTGTGATATGACCACAAACTAATTGCCCTGGATATATGTATCCCACCTCCACCACCAGCACAAACAACTACAGTGAATAACATTTCAAACGCAAACTTTACACTTCGTAAGACTGAGATGGTATCCTTTAAGCCCACTGGGCCAGTGGAAGCCACAACCCACAATGCTGACTCCTTCACAAATGATTTCTACAGACATCTCCAAGAATGCATGGATCATGCAATCCCATATAAGACCAAGACACTCTCCACAAAGGGAAAGCATCCTGTCTGGTGGACCCCAGCCATAGACAGATTGTATAACAAAAGATGGAAGCTACTGCAAGACAGAGCATAATTCCATAAAGGGAAGGCTTGTCTGATCAGCACTAGTAAAGAGCTATGTTCTCTCATACAAACATCCATGGGCAACTTTGAGAGGGAAATCACCGGGGACACTACAGATAACCACAAGGCCTTCTTCAGTTATGTTAGAAACCTGGTCAGAAACCCTCCAATATGCTCATGGTTAGTACACAACAAATAATTCACTGAACCCACAGATATTGGCAACATTGTGGCAGACAGGTTCAGTGCAATTTTCCCCCCTCCCTCTCCCCCAAATGAAGACATACTTATCCCAGCTGAATGTAACCTCCCTGTCATCACAGATGTCCAGGTGAGAGCCACCCTCAGAAAAGCAAAAAACACAGCATCAATGGGACCTGATGGTATTCCCGGTTGCATACTACATGAACTCCAAGAGGAGCTAAACACACATATAGAAGTGCTATGTAACACTAGCCTGACTACAGGATATGTACCTGTACACTGGCGTACAGCAGCAGTGGTTCCACTCCACAAAGGAGGCACCTCTACATACTAATACAATACAACACAATACAATATGCTATTGCCCCTGGGACTACAGCAGCATACTGTTCTGCTACCCTGACCATTGTGACACATGTGATGTGATGGTACCTGCTCCTGTCAAACAGTTACACAGGGTGACTCATATGGCATATTACCTATCTGACTAACATTCAGCAGGGGTATGTGTGACATGTACTCATGGGGAGTCTTGCTTCTTAACGCTGTGTGGTTTATTGCAGGGTATGTCTTATCTGTGGGTAGGAACCTGTACCTCTGCCATGTGCTCTCTACTGCGGTGTCAAGGATGACACACAGCGGTCATTTAGGTTGTGGATGGTGTGAGGTGTTACTATGGTTGTTGGACATCTATCATGGGTGTGACTTAAGTATGTAAATCCAGGAGTGGTAACCTCTATGTGGGTAGTATGTGTGCACTCTGTGGTGTTGTCAGTCACCGTGCATTGGTAATGTGTTTGAGTGCATTGTCACAGTGTCGTACATGCCACTGTGTCCTTCTCCATATCTGTAGCTGTCATGTGAGGTACATACTGTGGCAGCTATTGTGTGGTGTGGAGGGGTACACTGACCTACATGTCCATAGCTAACACACCATGTCTACTGACACATACCATGTACAGGTATTCCAGGAATAGTGTGCCACTGTGACTATCATTGGGGGGACAATTGCACACATTTATGACCCTGTTCACCCCTGACACATGCAGTGGTGGGCAGCCAATCACATATCTGGTGGTTACTGGTGTAGGTGATTTGAAATGGGGTATGGTACTCCAGTTTCGACACTGGTGTTCACTCCATGCCTTTGTTACCAGGCACCTGTTGCAATACATCTGTAGACATGTGCCTCACTCAGAATATATATACATCTCTCTCTCTCTATATATATGTATATATATATATATATATATATATATATATATATGTATATATATATATATATATATATATATATATATATATGTGTCTGTATACATATACACATATATATATCGATGTACATATATTGCTATAGATATGGAGGGGGGGGAGTGTGACAGAGAGGGGTGAGAGTGACAGAGGGGGTGGGACAGGGGGAGTGTGAGATCGTCATATACAGTCATATCTGTAGATAGTCAGATCTGTCTGTCTATGTATATGTATCTACGTATATCTATATCTGTATGTGTGTGTTACATATATATGTTTCTACATATTCTATCTATCTACATCTGTCTATGTATTCCTACATCCCTCTCTATCTGTGTATACATATATGCATATTATATATATATATATATATATATATATATATATATATATATATACATACATACATACATATATTGACATACGTACGTATCCATATGATAGATAGGTATATCAACATGTTTGTTTACAAAACTGTATACACACACCAACATACTGCTAAACATACATAACTGTGAAACCTACTTTGTACATTGCACTACAACCTACATTCAACCTACATTGATATGTGCACATAGATGCCCTCACATACATATGTATGTACAACCTTCACTGATAGTTACTGTATGTCCCCTGCCCTATGCACATCTTCATATACATATAGATACAGACCAATGACACATATGGAGGGTTCACAGTATGTAGACTTTTAAAGTATTACTTTACATTTCCTGTGTTTGTCACAGCTGCTTGTGTTGCCTTTTGGATTGGTGTCCTGCTGCTGCTCCAGTTGACAGATGTCAGCTTTCTAGTAGGTTTTGTTGAGTGTTTTTGTTTGTGTATGTTTTCTCTCTCTCTCTCTCTCTCTCTCTCTCCCTACCGCCAGAGGGTGCAATGAAAGTATTGCATGTGTGGACTGGGAGTACAGCATGCTTTTGTAGGTATCTGCATATGTCCATGTGATGGCCTCTGCACCAATTGTTAGCCAGCATTTGCTAATTGCATGCAGCCAGTTGTGTACTGATTGCAGTTCTCACTGTGATATCAGGACAGTGCTATAAAAAGGTATGTGAGATAGGCATAGCCCTTTCAGAGTTTAAGGGCAGGGACCATGCTGGTATGCTGTGGACACTGTTCTGTGAGTGTAAAGGTTAGTATCTCTCTCATATTTCCAGCTGTGTTGTAGATTAACATTTCTCCATTCATTTCTCCAGTTTCCTGTACTAAGTGTGTATGTACACTGACACCTAAGACTACTACTACTGTTAATGTGGGTGTGTGTGCTTTCCTGTGGGACATGTGGTGTAACTGGTATATAGCAGTAGCTCTTGCACTTTGTTGCTATGGCTTCAATATTTGCCCTTTGCATTCACTACTTGTATGCCTGCTAGGTGTCTTGACTGTAGTGTGTTGCTGTGGCTTTCCTATTTTCCATGTACATTCACACCTTGGAATGCTTGCTATATCTGCTAGGGTGTTACTGTATGCAGTGTGGTCTGGCCATGGTGTGGGCCTTGACATCTATTAGGGTATTTGAGTATGCTGCTGAGCAGGCCCCAGAGACTCTCAGGTGCATCTTTTATGTGCCTCATGGAATGGTACATATCAGTGGGGTACACCCATTAAATTGTATGGTATTCTGCAGTTGTGACTGTGGGTTAGCATGAGCATATGTATTACTACACTATTTCCGACGTGCAAGTGGTGCATACTTTCAGTACTTCATAGTTACCATTGCATGCGTTGTAACACCTTTCTGCCTACTGTTTGTACATTTCACAGGGAGTCTGTGGGGCATCCCTGTAACTCAGTCACTGTTGCTATGTCTAGGCTCTTAACTATTCAAATATAGCAGTGTCAGACCTCTCAAGTGTACAGATATTTGCAGGATGTCCACATTTTTGCCTCATAATTTGGTCCATATCTCATAAACAGCTTTTTCTGGCAAATCACTCAGGGCTCAAGTCAGACTATAGTGACAAACATTTCAGTTTCAGACTTCATACTCTTCCAAACATCCAACATAATGCAAACCCTGTTACTCTCTCAACTGTCTAAGTTTGTTGGAGCAATATTTGAAATGTGTCCCGTGTTTGGGCCTTTGCTTCACATTTTTTATTACTTAGTCCGGATGTGTTGCTGTAAGAGGTTGTGGGGTATGGGCAGTGATTATCCTGCTGTGAGTATGTGTGTGGCGTGCAAGGTGCTACAGTGACATTATTACCTACTAGCTACCAAGTAGCATGGCTGTTTCTGTTCACACACTACTATTATAGTAATCCACTACATTTGACAGTAAATATACATGACATGCTTTGTGTACTACACATCCTATATTCCTTTTACATTCATTCCTACTATTACATGATATATCTGTTGTAGCACAATGTTCTTATATAGCAGTCATGGCTTAGTGGGAAGTCGTGCAGGCTGTTTCCAAGTTCCTGGGTTCGGGACTGACAGTGGGATTTTATTTTGCTTTTGAGCAGACTACAGGCCTTGTCATTCAGAGTGACTAAGGCACTTTTAAGCAGTTGTAACCGGGTTAGCGCTGGTTCGCACGGAGCTCACTCATGCGCACTGGCGTTCAGCTCCGCGCATACCCGCTTACAACTGCTTAAAAGTGCTTACTCTTGCGCACACCCGCGCTCATTTCTTTGAAAGAAATGAAAATGGGGAGACAGGAAAGTGGTGAAAAAGGGGTCACAAAGAGGGTAAGACAGTAGGGAAACAAGCTCGGGTTTTGCAGGAGGGATGTAGGTAAGGCCCATAGCTGCCCATTTCTTCATCAGCAACAGCTGTGCATATGTTTGTAATTTGGTGTGACATTTGAAACCTTCCACCCCTGAGAGAGGTGTAAGGACAACAATAATACTTGTACAGCCAATTGTAATTGACAGTTTCCATGTCCAGCACACATGAGTGCAAAATGGGCAGCTATGTATGGGGCGTAATTTTTTTGTGGGTACAGAGTGCCCTTTTTTTTTTTTTTTCAGGTGAGAGTGGTATGTCAGGTGAAGGAAGTCGGTATAGCTGGGGAGGTAGGTTGGTTAGGTCAACAGACAAGACAAACAAGATGCATACAGGGGCGGTGTATGACACATGTGGGGGGGTTACACAATTGACGGGGATGGATGTTTGGATATCTCGAGCCCATGAGCCCACAGATAGCAACAGTGGAACTGAGATCCCCACCCATGGGCAGTTGCCACTGTGCCTTCACTGCCCAGGATGGGGCTGTGCTGGGGGCTGTGTAGGCCGGGCAGCAGGCACGGCCATTAGTTGTGCCACCTGTGCCTCAAGCTGGTGTAGGGGCCCAAGAACAGCGTCCCGGATCTCCCTACTCACCACAGTCTGGACATTACGGAGGGTGAGTGGATGTTCTCCTCCGGCCACACTTGCAGATGGGGGACGAGCCCCATCCCCTGCAGTGCTTCCACCCGCAGGGGGCACAGGGCCACCGGAGGAGGGTCCGGCCTGGGCACTACTGCCAGGTGCACTCGCCAGCTGAGGAGGGAGAGGTGGGTCCGCTGGGACCCGCCTTCCCTGTCGTCCTATGTTTTGCATTATGTTATGACAGTTTGGGTTAGTAACGTACAATACCATTCACAATGAGTTGTAACAGCATGCATTAGTATTCCCATTAACCAAACACCCATATATTCAAACCATTGAATAGCAAGCGTAACACATGCATAATTTGAACAGCAATACACAATCCACCAACATGCAGGGTTAATTGATGACAGCAGGCCATCAGGTTTGGATGTATGAACAGGGCAGATGCATCAACATACATGCAAATATGTATGAACAACAGGACAAATGTCCAGGGGTGTTAATTGTGATTGCACATACCAATTTCACGTGGAATGGATTATATGTGGTTATAGGGTAGGGTGAAGAAAATGTAATTAACAACTTCAAATACCAATATATATGCTGTACATTTCTAATAGCTGCAGATATATACACACTACAGTTCTGCCTACAGTTTCCTATGTGATAACTACTTCAGGTTGGTGATAGGAATGTTACTGCTACATCAGTATACATTTTCATTTTTATTCATACACATTCATATCTGGCTCTGTTCAGCTACATCATCCTGCTACATTTGCTTTATATAGCTATAGACAACTGTGGATGTTTGGTATTTCAGACAACCATACTATCTGCATATTGCGGACTGAGAGCAACATATCCAGATTTTGGGACACACATTCCAGCTGCAGTATCGTTTTCAACACATGTTACTGTTTGGTTCTGCCTATCACATTCATTTCATTCTGCACTGACTGCAGTATACTTTATTCAGGAGTTATTACTACTTTATTGGTGGATTCATAACTCTTTCTCACACTCTCTCACTTGTTTTATTTTTACAATTCAGGATGGTACTTAATTCTAGGCTTTATTGACATGTTTTACCTGTAGTTATAACAATCCTTTCAAACAGTCTCACTTCTGTCATGTTTCTGTATTTCAACAGGGATATATTTCACACATGTGTTTTACTCAGCTTCTGCAGCTGTACTTTTCAGTATGTACTATTATATTACAGGTGGGACATCTTTATTTCAGACTTGTTTAATTTTTATGTTTGGATTACAGGCTGCATCACACTTTTGTAATCAAGCAATACTTGCAAACCCTCTTACACTGTTACTTGCACATTTTATTAATTAGTGACTACACTGCACTCTTTTGCTAACTGTCATACTTATATATTTATTTACAGTTACAGGGAGAGAATTACTGACCTGCCTGGTGGCGCAACCATGCCAGCCTATCGCCATAGGCTCGACAGTTCGCAGAACGGACACCTGCAGCTGTAATATAAATAAAGTAATATTGGAATACACATCTCCATAATATCAGCTAGGTTAATTTCTTACATAGATAATTACATGTAATTTACTCAGTAGTGGGACGTTGGGCATTTGCCGGGCCTCCTGGATCCAACGGTTCAGTTGGTCCTGCTTCCATCTCTTCAGGTCCGCATGGTGGTGACGGACCTGCTCACCAGTCCTTGGTATCCCTGTGGCACTGGTGAGATCATGAGCCAACCGGTCCCACGCCTCAGCCCTATATGCTCCCCACAGGACCTGGCCCTGCATGAGTTGGGCCTCATGATTGTGGACAAGGAGCCAAACCATATATTTGGACTCCTCAACGCCCCACCTCTGTGCTCAGAAGCAACTACCCTCACCTACATCTGACATCCTGTCTGCAAGTCAGTCCTACAATCGGTTATGCTGTGTATTCCCGCCTATGGGGCTTATATATGCCGTTTTCCCGCACTTATCTGTGATTGGCCATTTTGGAATTGTAACAGCTTCACAAAACCTGCTTTGTCATGCCACTCTTTCTATTCATTCCTATATATATATGCTATTACTGCATTTCTAAGTGTAACTGTCATGGCTTAGTGGTTCAGTACTTTGGCTATGGTGCATGGTATCATGTGTTCAAACCTGGCTATTGCTTTTTATATTTTATGTCTGTCTACACAGGCTAGGAGGTGTGTCTGTGTAAAGGCAGTTTTGATGCAGCTTGCTCAACGTTGCCCGTCGGTTAGCTTGTTGGTGCGGCACGCAGCTCCGCGTAAATGGGTTACACTGGTTTACGCGTCATTTGGCTGTCAGCACGCATATTACGCTCAGCTCAGCTACGGGCACACAGTTTCAGCATGTTAAAACGCTGCTCAACCCCGGGCACTCATTTTACACCTGTTAAACCACTGCTCACCTGCAGGCACTCATTTTATACCTGTTAAAACACTGCTCACCTACAGGCAGATGTACTCAACTTGTTAGACTGTAGCTCAGCTATAGGCACATCTGACATTTATTTTTTTATTATCTCACATTTCTTCAAAATACATGGCCCATTTCATTACATTTTACATAAAATATAATTTTATATGTGTACATATATGTCAGGGACTTGTTTCATGCTTATTTCACTAAAAATAAAAATTGATGTTGTGGGGGCTCGAACCATGACTGCCTCCTCTTCAGCCGACGTCCCTACCGCTACACTATTGCTTCTTGGCTTACTTTGCATATTTAGTTCTTATATGCTTTTCCACTGACTGCTGACTGTGGCTAAGCGGCACGCCAGCAAAACGCGCACTCACGGGCAAACATCTTTACAACTTAAAAAAAATATATAAGATGTTCATTTATACATTTTATGTTCATAGTCTGTGGGGGCATGTGTTGTATTGTGTTTATTCACATTTACACAGACTCTGTCATGGGGGTTTACTTTCGGGACTTTTACTCTTCTGGGGGCGTGTCTGTTTGCAGGGCTTGGCCTACGGACACGCCCCCTACTGTCTTCCACGGACCGTGTTAGCCTTAGGTGTGATTCAGCATGCCCTCATGCATATGCATGACATGCTGACATCACACCATTTAACTGCAGTCTCCATGTAAGCCTTGTAACTCTTACACGGAGGCTTCGTGAATCCTGCCCGTTCTCTTAAACAAAACATGTTTACAGAGTGTCACTAGTGTTGAAAAAAGTAGGGGCAATGAACTTGTGCAGATGCATGTACCAGTCTTTAGCTAAATCCAAAAACAATCTAAAAAGAAAAAATAGTCAACTCTCAAGACAAGAAGGAAGCTACAGTGTTAATGTGAGTGGTATCCTATAGTTAAAAATAATTTCACAGAAGCTTCAGCACATGCATTCAGGAATTAATAACCTGCAAGAAATCATTCAGATTCACGTCATCAGAGTCTTTAAAAAATATACAGAAGTATATGTTAGTTAATGAAACTGGATTTTTTTTCCTTTTTCTTTTTTCATGTTTTAAAGGCTTAGTTCTTTAATGCCTCCTCTTTCTTACGAGATATAATAAGACTTAAGATAGCTTGCATTCGTAGATTACTGACTGAGTTTAGTCAGATCAAATGGTTGAATGCTGCCCTCAGTCAACAGAAATATAAAATTACAGAGTGCACTTTCATTATTCTAACAATTTCAGAATTATATTGCAGTACAGCTAGTTTTCTACCACCTACCTTAACATAAGTACATCTGTGTTTTTAAGGTGAAATCAGTTGAATTTATGGCCCTTCTGCCCAGAGAAGCATGTTCCTTTATTTTATTTATTAACCAGGTAAACTCACCGGACAGAAGTGTCCCTTTTCCTGAACAATGCAGGAGTCCTGTCTAGTTAAGTGACTTGATCAGTGTCACACAGTTTGCAAGCAAAAAGGGAACTAATCAGACCCAAGGCTACATGATGAATCACATCAACACCTTGTAGCCTTAACAGTCAGACATGACAGACCAATAATTAGAACTTTCTGCTGATTCACTACCGATCATCACAGAATGGTAAATGCCCGCTTAAAAAATACCAATGCAGTCAGGTCTTAAAGGGGAATATTGGCTTGGTTTGCAATTTTTTTTTTACTTGATAACACCCAGCTAAACTTAGAGTAGAGCTGGAATGACACATTTCAGTCTTTTAACAGTAATATTCTTGGATTTCACACCACTTAAGAAACACCAACCTTGCTTCGAGTGCGAAATAGACATATTTGACTTAATGTGTGCCTATCTCTGCAGCTCATTTCTGAGGATGCAATTCTTACAGCTCACTCATGGCTTGCAATGAATGTTATTCAGGCAGGATAGTAATCATGGTTACTGCTTGCAACAAACGTTATTCAGGCAAGATAGTAATCATGGTTACCGCTTGCAACGAGCGTTATTCAGGCAGGATAGTAATCATGGTTACTGCTGCTGAATCCTTTTATGCCTTGATTTTGGCAAGGGTTAGGCACACTCATCATACCTCCAAAGAGTCCCTGATTTTGACTCAAATGTTAGCTCTGTCCCTCTTAATCCCTCTTAAAACTAGCAATTTATGGAGAAAAGGGGTGAACTTCACTTAAATAATGGCAATAATTAGAGTTACTTCTTTTATTCCAGAAAATGTATAATAATTCACATTCTCTTATTCTGGCAATGTCTCAAGTTAATAGTACTAATATTTTAAAAGTGTCCCTGATTGATTGGTTGAGAGCTATGCTCATCATCTAATTTTCTGCCTCAGACAAAACCCTGAAGATGACTTCCACCCTGCTACATTAATTGGTCAATTACCTGTCCTGCAGCTGCTCTGTTAAGAAAGTGGAAAATGGCACAAAGGTACAGGTGGAACTACTAACCTCACCCAAGGCAATGATCATGGGTTTTGCAGTCCAAATCAGCTGCAGCTTTGTCAAGAGATTCACTAACAGAAAAAATTTTTATCCAGGTCATTCAGTTACTTTATACTGCATGGATATTTAACATGCCTGCAGCAGTCTTATGGTGAGATGCCTTGGATTGTGTATGTTCCTTGTTCTGCATACCTTTGTAGGGTGTTATTGTACTGAACTTACAGTACCACCTTACCTGTTTTCACAGGAAAGAGGGTATGACATCAGCAGCTCAAACTTTCCTCCCTGTCAGTTTGTATATCAAACCCAGATTTCTAATTTTGCAGTATGATAGCTCACCTCCCTATAACAGCAGACCAGCTACAGTCATGGCATTTTCTATACATTACAGCATCTTTCATCAAAATTTCACATAAACGTCATATAGTAGTGAGTGCCAGGTTGGGCCACATGTGTGCTGTACTAACACTAGGGTACTGGGGCTTGTTGTTGTTTCTCTTTTCAGCTTTTCCTGGTTAGGGGTCACCACAGCAGAACTCCGGTCCGCTAATGATTGACAGTAGATTATTATGGTGCCAAGTTGCCAGCCCAACGCCCAACCTTCAGCAAAGGCACGCCCATTCACACATGTCTTTCGGAGGCCACTCAACCGCGGGAAAGACATGCAGACTCTACACAGAAGGCACTCCAGCCGAGAATTGAACAGGAGAACCTCTTGCTGTGAGGCAACAATGCTACCACTGTACCACCGCGGTAATAACCAATATTCAAAGATTACGGTTGATGAACACAAGCTGTCATTTTCTGAAAATGCCTTGTCACATCCCTTATCTACAGTGAATAGAACCTTTTAAAATAATAGCTCTTCTATTTCACTGTGGTGTCAAATTCTGTGGCTATAATATTGCATGAACTGCAGTACAATCTTGGATGGGGAGCAGGTAAAATGTATGTATGTTAAGGAATGCAGCCCTTGTTTCCATGCAAACTGTAGCAGTGAAGTGGAAGACAGGAGAAAGTATAAATACAAACACACAACAAAGTTAGTAGGTGTTTCAGAATGCTGTTGCAGGTAAATGTCAACTGCTTTGTGAACAGCACCTGCCTGTGGGTACACAGTGTTCCTGCACACACCAGAATTCAGCTACGCTGACCATTGGCAGCTTCAATGGCTGTCTTATTGTGATGAGTTTATAACCTTACACCAAGAGAAAAAAATATTGTCCTGCAAATCCATAGTGAGGATAAAAACACAAGAGAAAAATGCCGAACAGAAAACACTTTGTTTGTTACCTACAAAAAAAAAAGATGTTGTAAGAACCTGTTTTCAAGAGGCATCCATAGAGTCGTTACATCATGCACTGGAGTACAGTTCTTGTTTTAAAGTAGCAGGACTGTACATGTACTTGTATTTTTCCACCAGAAAAAAAAGAAACACAAAGCCTTACAGATGCATTATTACCTTGCTCAGCATTATCTAATTTAAGAATGAAGCTAATGAAAACAGGCATCAGCACTTTGCAGCCAGAAGCAGGTGCATTATTGTTACAACATGTACATACAAACCCTGAAATGAAGAATCTTGCGAAGCTGAATTGTAAGTCAGTTTCCCATCCCACAGTCAAAATCAAGGCAAGCCACAGATGTCCCAAGATAGTGATGTTTTCAGTTTTTCCTCGGCGGATAGCATGATGTGGCTACCTTATCATAAACATGCTGTATGCCTTTAGTGCCTCTGTTAGGCAGGACATGCCATTGTTCTACTAAGACTCTGCTTGGTAGCATCCAGTCACTGAATAATCTTTCTGTCTGAAGCTGTGGAATTCAATTGCTTGTCCTATTCAGGTTTTATGAAACAGGTTGTACTTCTTCCTTAAGATCCACCACATGGTGGTTTCGTGCCATGCCTTCAGTGTTCTCATAAATATATAAGGTACGTCCAGTGTTACAGACAGCTGTCGGGTCATGTAAGTTAGTGAGATAAAAAGATTTTGTAGATCTCATTTGTGAATAACCCCACTTTCCTTCCTCTAGTACTCCTCCAGAAGCAGTGTGTGTGCTAATACAAGGGCAAATGGGTTATATTGATTCTTATTTATGCGCTGCGGTGCTCATTAGTAGAAACTTTAGGCTAGATGATTGATCCAAGGTGAGTTAACACTTCGACACCCTAAAATATAATACAGCGGAGAACAAACTTAAATGAGCATGCTCAGAGGGTGAAGGATAAGAGGTAGGAGGACAGACTAAAATGTCCTAGATTATAACAAACAGCAAACAAGTAATCTCTGCGAGGGGAAAGAATTATGTAAGTGATACAGTTTGCTTCAGTTGTGTAAAAGCTGAGAAAGCTCTTTCAGGTAAGTAGGAAGAATATGGTTAAAAACAAAGAAAACATAATGAGCAGAGAGATCAAGAAAATACCAGTTATTCAATTCATTATTTGCAATGTCTTCATTCATGAAACTGACAGTCATACTGAGGGCAGGAGAGACATGCAGACTGAAACAAATTACAGCAGGGACAACGAATCTTATGAGGTACTGTTGGTCACACAGCCCCAACATTAGAGCCAACTCATAAGGGTGGACTGTTCAGGATTTGTGGTTCAGTGGTACTTGTAGACTGACATATTTTGCTTATTTAGTCTTTGCTAATCAGGTAACATTACAATTAACTACCTACTTACGGGAACAATGTAGAAGCTTTACTCAGGTTAACTGAATTATTTGCGATCAGGTGACAGTGAAGATCTTGATTTGTTGGAACTTGCTTCTGATTACTTTTCCTACTACACTGTACCCATTATGCCTGGGTATAAATCAGTCGGAGTCACTCACTCATTGAATAACTGGGCACTGAAGGGAAGCACTGTAAACCTGCAGGATGCAATACAGACCTGCAGGATGTAACGTAGATCTTTAGGAAACAGAGTGGACATGTAGGATGTAGTAAGGAACCATGGGATTCACTGAGAAATTGTAGGGTGCAGTAAGGACCCACAGAACATCGTATTCCTCTGTGGGAGAATGTTATACTACAGAATTGCTAAGTGATGTAGACACAAAGCTTGCAATTAACATCCCAAGCATTTTTGTAAAGACGTAAGTGCTTGGTCTGACAGATACACACACACACACACACACACACACACACACACACACACACACGCACACACACACACACACACCCGCACACACACACACACACACACACACACACACACACACACACACACACACACACTATCAAAACCCACTTTTTCCCATTTGGAGTCACAGCGATCTGGACCCCATCTCCAAAGAGCATAAGGCACTGGGCAGGGTACACCCTGGACAAGGCACCGACTCATCGCAGGGGATGGACTACAACACTCACTCTCACACTATACAAATACATAGTCAATTTCACATCACAAATTTACCTAACCTCCATGTCTTTGGACTGTGGGAGGAAACCAGTGTACCCGTAATAAACTCACACGAACACGGGGAGAACAGTGAAACTCCAACCACATGGGATTTGAACCCAGAACCTCAGCAGTTGGAGCATAAGTGATAACCCCCCCCCCCCAAGTACAGTGCCGCCCTAAGGATATTTTGAACATGAAATGCCCAGGTAAAAATGGAGAAATTTAGCTACAAATGGTCGAAATGTTTTGTTTGCATGTTCTGGTGATGTCATCGTCCAAGCCACATGTTCTTCATGTCATTGGAACTGCAAGCAGATGTATCCTTTATTATCACAAACTGCATTGTTATTTGTGGAGATTATGATATTATTTGTGTATCTGTGCTGTCTAACACACACACACACACACACACACAACACGACCATCCTATGCTAGCTACAGGAACAGGCAAAAAGCATAACTGTCAGATGAATGTAATATAAAATGTTCTTCCTTCTGCCCTTGGAAACTAAGAGGTTATAATAGCACACATACACAGCCTCATGACTTCTGAGTAAATCTTACACTACAGAAAACAAATCTGTTATGTTAAGTAAGCCACTTGTACCAACAGACGAAAAAAGAAGAAAGCAGTAAGCACAGTTGTTGTCCAATGAACTTCTCCAAGCTGCAACTGTCAATAAATCCTTTATTAAGCACGAACAACACAATAAGGTGAACGAAACAAAAGTAGATCAAGCGCTTTCGCCTGCATGAATGTCAGGCTTTTTCAAGATTAAACAGCAGGGTAACAAACTTCTTTTAAATAGGGGTGTTCAACAGTAATTGGTTCAATTAAACAATTACATTCATTAAAATGCTTTGTCTGAAACCAGGATAAAAAATACTTTGCTTAAATTAAAGCGTAATTATAAACAATTCATTTTAGTTTTGATGAAATGAAAGCATATTAAAATACAAATGTGCAAGTTATGTCTGACAAAAAATGTAAACGCTGACTTATAATACTGAATACTATCAGTACTTTCTAAAATCATTGTAAAAACTTTCTTTGTTTAATAATGTTCTGAATGACGTGGAGGAATGAAATCAAAGTGGTACAGCAACTGCATCTTTTTGTTTTTGTTTTTTAGATCAAACCTTATAAAAACAATGCATATAAAAATGTTTGATTAAAAATGAACATTGAAAATTCACTTATGCACTCTGTGCCAATATATTAATATGGATAAATATAAAAATACATCATTTAATAAATATATTAATTCTAATAAATATATAATAAATATAACAAATATAATAAATATAATAAATATCAAACTTATATATTAAATATACTATTGTATGAAAAATATCTAAAAAATGAGGTTTTAATTAATATGTTATTAATTTCATATTTATGTGATAATATGTCTTTTGCTACAAGCCTCTGTTAAAAACATATACATTTAAAACTTTTTAAATCAAACCTATAACATTTTACATAAATGAATTTCTAACACACACACACATACACACACACACACACACACACACACACACACACACACACACACACACACACACACACACACACACACACACAAAACACAACCATCCTATGCTAGCTACAGGAACAGGCAAAAAGCATAACTGTCAGATGAATGTAATATAAAATGTTCTTCCTTCTGCCCTTGGAAACTAAGAGGTTATAATAGCACACATACACAGCCTCATGACTTCTGAGTAAATCTTACACTACAGAAAACAAATCTGTTATGTTAAGTAAGCCACTTGTACCCCCATGTGGAACACCATTTCTCTCACCTCTGAACCCATTTTAAACAGGCAATGCAAGGTCAGTGCAACTCAAGAAAAGACAATTCTGTGATGCAGTGATCCCAGGTGGAAAGGGCTGCTATCCTAGCAGCACAACAGCCCTTACTGTAATGTGATGGAATCGCGCTCTGAGCAGTTTTGTTTCTCACATAATGTCCTTTAATTGACTGAGTTTGGACAAATGTTGTTTAAACAGATTGCTGCCCACTAGCTGTCATACTAATACCCTCCCCCCCACTTTCTAGTCGAGATTATGGGTTTTGCATGATTCATTCTGCCAAAGAAAAAGATAAAGATGTTGTAAGAAGCATCAAGGTGGGGGGTTACACATTTAATTGGGGGTGGGAAGGTAGGGGTGAGAGAGATCAACTTTACCTGAGGCTGAGTAGCTGTTATTGACAGAATCAGATAAATCGGAATAGACACTGCTGTCCAAAGACAAGGGCGTATACATAGACAGATTACCCATTATATGATTCTCATTAGTTTACTTAAAAAAAAGTGAAGGGTGTTTGTTTCCTCCTGGACTTGTTCATCTTCTCACTTTAGTTTAATATAAGCTCCAGATCATACGAAAATTAATTTATCATATTTTCTCAGAAATGTGCTTAGAAATTATGAAGGTAGTTACAGTTCTTTCAGGTTACTCATTTATGGGTACTGTGATAAGACCCCCACATAAGGTGAGACCAATCAGTTATCAACCAGGATTGGAGGCAACATGGATATTTAATAATTTGTGCTTGTCAAACTAATGAACTGTCACTGACTTCTGTAAGTTAGTCACTAGGGCAGTGGACAAAAGCAGGTAGTTACTTTCATGTCTAGACCACTTCAAAATCATTCTTTTGAGTGTATCATAGGCAACTGGTTAGATGTTAGAAGATTCCAATGGATGGGTAAGAATTTCAGCACTTATTAGAAACTGCTTTCTTGGTAAAAGCCCAAAAATGACATAACTCTCAACCAGTTACTCCCAGAATCAGGGACAAAGTCAAAAGTAATCAGGCAAAAAGGCCCCAAATTAGCAACACTTTTAAATATTTAAACTTTTGAATTAGAAAAGTGACAGAATGAGAGAAAGAGAGAGAGAGAGAGAGAGAGAGAGAACTTAAATTTCATTCCATTTTCAGAACCATAAAATCTATAACACTAATGACTGCCATTGCTTGGTGACTGTAATCCACTATCTTTAATCCAAAAAAAACATCAGTTGTAGGAGGGATGAAGCAAATTTATGTGCGAAAATTATGATCCTCCCGGAAAAATCAGAGATATTAAAAAATACAGAAATGTCAGAAATATGACCCATGAATAAAAAGAAATGTCCACTGGCCTAAGCTTAGTCAGATATTTTTTAACAGTTTCATTTGTTATAAAATGTATGGGGTCAGAAATATAATCTGTCTGTTTATGCACCACATTGAGTTATGCAGTGGGGCAGACTTCAGAGGTTTTAAGAGCACATGTTCAGGCTAACAAAATTAACTGATACTCGATTATAACCTTAACATTTAAAAAGGCGGTGTTATGCATTAGGGGGCAAAGAGTCCCGTGACTGGCGTAGTCTGGTGGAACAGAAATAATTAGGTCAGACAAAAGACCTGGGTGTAATAATTATGCCTAAAACAGGAAGAAAACTTTACGATATGCACAGCTACATCTCTTCAGATGTGAGGTTGAATATCTACAGGGAATAATATCCAAGAGAGTAGATTTCATGTTAGAGCATTGCAGATTATGGATTCAATCCCTGCGCGAGTGCAGTGTGCAGCAGAGCTGACTGTGTTATAAACCAAAAATTCATCTTGCTGGATGTAGTCTAGATAAACTAACCGCTAAACTGCTTTATAACATATGTTGTTTATTAAAGGGGAAGGGGAGGAGACCTGGGCTCTCAGATACCTAAGGATGTTATAAAGGTGATGCTAAAGGTGTCTAATGTAAATAGGCACCAATATACTAAGAGATATAGCTTGAAAAGGAACTAGTGGGAGCTGCAAAAGGGTATGTTGTACATAAAAATGATCAGCAACTTCATGAGACACAAGGCCTTGGTAAGGAGAAAGTGACTTGAGAAAGAGTGAGAGAAAGACAGCAAGAGAGTGTGTGTGCCTAAGGAGGAGGGAGTAAATAAAGGTAAAATTAGCACTGGAGCAGACATGTGGAACTTTACATCTGTTTAGTCTAAACAGATGATTACATTTTTGTCCTCTGTTATCTGCATGCATAACTGAAATTCTGAAACTAACAGGCTGTGCATAAGCAATATGCATTTCTACCTGGCACAAGAATAAAATAGGAACACTAACTTATGGGGGGAAAATATATATATATATATATATATATATATATATATATATATATATATATATATATATTTCTGTTTTACTTTATATATTTTTTCTGAAGCCTGCAACATTTGCATGTGCTGAATTATACTTTGGTTCTCAAGAGTTAACCCTTAGTAAGGTTTTCTTTTATCCATATTCTTAATGTTGTTAATTGTCTGCCAGATTCAGAATGATGTGCAAAAATGTTCTTTATGCATGTATGTGTGTATACATGCATGCATGTTTGTTTATATGTCTGTATTTATGTATGCATACATGCACTTATTTAGTTAGGTAGTTATTTACTTATTTTGTTCATTATGCCTTATAACCCATTTTTTTTCTTTTAATCCCCCTATGAAGATAAAAGTTAGTATTGCTTGAACAATTAATGGTATTTGTCCACAAAGGAATGCATGCATCTCCCAGGACCAAACAATATGTGAAATGATCCAATGTGTGTTCTCAAAGTCTAACCTCAGAAAACAAACTAGATGAGTCAAACTCATCAAAACACACATTACAGCAACCTCTCTATTTCAGCATTTTAACCCCTTAAATGAGGGGGTTTGCTACCTACATCCTCTTACTTCATAGGTTCATAGTTAGGTACTAGACTATTGGCCCTAGGACCTATATAAGCTGAGCCAAAAAGGTACCCTGGCTTTCGCCACCCAAGAAAATTATTTTCCTGTGCCCATGTCGAGCAGAGCCACAGAAGTGATCCCCGGGGTGAATTTCCTATTTCCCATCCAATCATCAAGATTTTTCTTGAACAGGTGCTAATGAGGAGCTTTGCTTGATATAGATAGGTAGTTTGTTCCAGAGTATGGGAAGTCTCTGGGACAGGAATCTATCCCTCCAGCATGTTCTGTTTATTGTGGTGACAAGGTTTAGGTGACAAGTGTGTAGCTCAGAGGGATTGGGATTTCTTTAAGTGGAGCATGTCCAACAGCTCTGGGTTTGACATAGCATTGTATGGTAGGCAGAGATCGCCTCTGAGTAGGCGATATGCGACGGAGTAAAGCTGGAGTTTTTTGAGACAGTCTGCGTAGGGCATCTGTTTGAGGCCAGTAATCCTCTTTGTGAGGTATTTCTGCAGCCTTTCCAGTTGTTGTAGATGTCTTGTGAAGTACATACCAAAAGGGGCATTGTACTCTATAATGGGTCTAATGAGTGATGAGTAGAGGGGAACAATTACCTCTTTTTTCCTGGATGAGAAACCTTTTGTGATGAGGTATGCCACGTAGAAGGATTTTCTGACTGCTGTGGCAATATGATTATCAAAGGAGAGACTACTGTCCACCTGTGTCCCAAGGTCTTTTATCACACTTTCGGTGTTAAGTAGACTACTGCCTATATGGTAGTTCATGGGTACAGAGTTTTTACCAGAAGGGATGACAGTGCACTTTTTGGCATTGAGCTTGAGGCCATGGCTTTGACACCAAGCGTCTGTCTCAGTGAGGCCCTTTTGTAGGATGTCCACATCGTTAGGAATTTCAATTATGGCTCCTAGTTTGCAGTCATCTGCAAACTTCATTAGCCAAAGACCTTCTGTGTTAGCCTATACTTCAGAGAAGTAGATACCAAACAGGAGAGGACCCAGGACTGAACCCTGTGGTACTCCACTTGTCACTGGTCTGAAGTTGTATTTGGAGTCTGCTACTTTCATAGTGTGGGTTCTGTCAGTGAGCCAGTTGGCAACCCATCTTGTGACATAGGGATTTATACCTAGTTTAGTGAGTTTATCTATAATTCCAGAGTGGGGGGTGGTGTCAAAAGCCTTGACGAGATCTAGATAAGCTATGTGAACCACCTTACCCTCATCTACAGCTTTGGTGTCTGCTTCAAAGAAGTCTATCAGGTTTAGGAGACATGATCTGCCTTTTACAAATCCGAACTGGGAGGGGTCCAGAGTTTGGAGATTACAAATGTCTTTATTTATGAGTTCCATGATGATACGTTCCATGGCCTTGCAGACCAGGCTCGTCAGGCTAATGGGGTGGTAGTTCCCGGGGTCCATGGTGGATCTCCCTTTGTGGAGTGGGATAATCGTCACTGTGCACCATTCATTGGGCACAAAGCCTGAGGTGAGGCTATGATTGAACATGGTACTTAGGTGAGGTGCCAGTTCATTCTGTAGTTTGTGTAGAACGCAGCCTGAAATGTTGTCAGGTCCCATGGATGCTGTGTTCTTGGCTTTGGAGAGTGTGGTTTTTACTTGTGCAGACGTGATTACAGGAAGTTTGTATTCCACATAAGGTTATGGCTTTCTTTTTGACTTTGCTATAGGATGTTTTGGAGCCTTTGCACCTGCCATACTTGCGTTTTTTCCTGAATTTCATTGAATTGTGTTCCTGCTGTTAGCGACTGTGTGGTATGCATCTACCAGCCTTATAGTGGTGTTTTTACCACTTTATGGTTATTTTCTTCTCCATTTCCATTAATACTATTGGAGTTTTTCAATTGGAGTGATCCTGCATCACCATTTTATAGATGTATGTGGATTTATACAGTTGGTGTCTTTACTTAGTGGCTGATGGTCGAGGGCCTATCGATGAACACAGGCAATACCTTCCTGTTTCACTCAAGTAAGTTGGTTTGGGGTTCGGAAGGTACTGTCACAGCCTTTGGATATATTGGGATAGTTTTTTCATCTGTTGGATGTCATGGATATTTTATTGGTGGGTGGTTTGTGACGGTTGAACATACTGGAGTCTACATAGGTAGTTTGCTACAAGTGCTTTGGGCCAGTAACATTGTTGATACATTTTCTTGGAGCTGGTGATTTCCCGGTTCGGCTATATTTTTGTCACCGATTTATTGGGGATGTTTGGCATGTTTGTGGTCTTTATTTGGACTACATTTTTTTCCTTTTTAGGAACACTTGTCTACTATTTTGGACATTTTGTGGGGTTCCATTCATTAGACTTACATTCTTTGGGCGTCATGAACTGTCTTCATCGAAACTCCTACATCTAAGGGCTTGTGAGACTTGGACTAGGTATCGAACAGTCATCCTTGGGATATTATGTGTGCATCATCATTTTTGGACATTTTGATCTTCAGTGCATTGGGAAACGTGTGTTGACATCCGGGCATTCTTCTGCCATTTTGATACTTTGTTGAATCCAGATTGCCTAACTATGGACAAAAAAGGACATTTGGGACTAGTGATGTAACTATATTATCCATTTGATCTATCATATTTCCAATGCATTTGTTATCTGTCTTTTGCTATGGTGAATGATGCAGTATTTGTGAACCATTTTGTAAGATGTGCAGCACTGAATGTAAATTAGGTCTCAGATGTTACATTTCCTAGGTACATTTTGATTGTCTTACTATACTAATTTGTATTATTGTTGGTTTTGGTTTTCAGGAGACTGGCATCCCAATTTTCAGGACCTATATATCATCTACAGATGGTTGGTCACATTTAGGCATTAGGATATTATTTTCACTATACACAAGGTTTCACTATGTACACATATTTCAATATATGTAATTATGGTTTTTGTCTGTTCCCATTTTTCTTATAACTATTGTTGATTAAGGTCTTAGCTGATTGATTGTAGTCAGCAACATTTGATTTATCTGGGGTCTTACAATTTGGCTGGTGAGACCTCCATACGTTTGGCTCCAGTTTGATCGGCGCCATTTCATTTTAGCGAACATACTAGGTCTATAGGTATCTGCTGGCCATTTCAGTTTGGATTTATTTTATATAGGTGGATACTCTAGGAGTGTTTTCCACACCCAGAGACATGGTTCTTTGGGATAATTTGTTTTTTGGCTTACTTATGACAATACAGTTTTATATATGCTGGATGGGACCACACTACTTATATTAGTCTCACATATTATTTGATGTTCAGTTGCTTGGCTTATTTTTTGTATGATTTGATACATAGCATTGTGTACATGAGCAATAGATTTATATGTTGCTTTGATTTCTACCACAAGGGCTATTATGGTATCAGAACTTGAAGTGGCTTGGTTTGTCATTCATATTGGCCATTTATATTGAGGTGGCTGATACATATGATTTATATTAAGGTGGTTGATACGTAGCATTGTGGTCATGTTACAGGTCGGTTATTTGTACACAAGGGCTATTCATTGTATCAATATACATCTTAGTGGTCAGTCTCATTTGGACACCATTATATGGGTATAATGCCCACAGGTATTAGATCTCTATTTGTAGATGTGGCCCTGGTTCTGTAATATAAGTTTGTTGGTTAAACATTCTTAGCGTATAATGTTTTTTTTCTTTTCTTTTTCTTTTTGAAGACTATTAGCTTTAGTAGATGTGACGCTGGGTTGTGGAATTCAATTTGTATAATAATAGTTTAATTGTGGATCTAATTTATTGATATGATTTAGGTGGAGTACTGCATAATTTATCCATACTTTGGTGGCTGACAGAAGGGGCCTTATATTGCATATACATAGATTTTTTCTCTACATATAACCTTGGGACAGACAACTGTTATTTGTTGACAATTTCTATTATTGTTTGGTCTTCATTAATCATGGATTTGGCCTCCCTTATTAAGGGTCTATCATCAGATAATTTGGAGGTGTTTGGATTAGGACTAGGCAATGTTCCTATGGGTTCGAATCCTACTGAGGATGACCCGGTCAGTCTATGCAATGGGACATTCCTTAAACTTACTAAATGCATGAAACATCTTAGAATTAACGTTTGGCACTTGAGACTTTTCAAGGTGTATCAACATAAGCAGATTACCCCTAGGGGACTGAGGGTCAAATTACAACCATTAGTTCACAATGTGGATGATCTATTAGCTGAACAATGGGCACAAGTACAACAACAGGCCTCTATGGGCTTTGTTAATGCGTTAGCAGCATACTACGAACGTGCAGTCCAACAAGACACACAGACAGTGGAGTCCCTATCAGTTTTGAGTCACTATCTTGCTAGAAATCTTGCTTGAATCAGTTAAGTAACGATCGTTTGGGCCTGGAGCAGACCCTAAAAGACAAGAAAATGAAGAAGTTCAGTAGGGACCTTGGTGATTATGAAAGGGGTAAACCCTTTGAATACCCCAAGAATGTGAAGTTTAATCTCTCTGATAGGAAACCCTCGATGTCCAAGAGAAAAAGACCTAAACCTGTTCTGAAAAAGAATAGAGATACCCCGAGCTACACTTCCGACGAAGAATCCTCCTCCAATACAGATGTGGATGCATACCACAGTTGAGTTACCTGATCCCAAAAGAAGTAATCTGGGACACCCTTTAGGGCCAGGACTCACAGAGGGGGGAGGAAACACAAATCCCGTAAGCAGTCTAGAGAGACTACACAGGCTGATGAAGCAAAAATAGTTCCTTGTATGAATGTACTTAATATATCTTCAGTGGTCCTATCTGAAACAGAAATAAAAGTTTTGAATAAAGGTTTAAGTTTTGTGCCCATTTTTTTTGTCCCTGAACATTCTTTTGCTAAAGATGTTATGGATTTTTGTAGATTGTTGAATCTCAGATTATTTTTTGAAGGCAGTACGCCCAATACATCTGTGGGCTTTAGATTTCAAAGATCTACTTTCATGTCTCCCATGTCACCTACTGTTTCTATCTTTTTACACAATGTTCTCAAAGATCTCCATTTCAACAACTATAATGATTTTTCCTTTCCCAGTAACATTATCCGTAATGAGATGCAATGTATTGATAAACTTAAAAACAATACTAATATTGTGATTTCACAAGCAGGTAAAGGAGGGGACGGTGTGGTTCAAGATTGGGCCACTTACCAGTCTGAGGCCTGCAAACAACTTAAGGATGGCAGGTACTATACATGGATGCCCTTGCATCCTACTAAGGGGTTCAAATTGGCCATTGATAATTTTTTAAGGGAAGCCAAGGAAGAGGGTATCATCACCAATTCGGACTTGACACAACTTACAGTTCAGGTACCTAAAAAACAATATCTTTATCTTTTACCTAAGATACATAAGGACCCTGTTTGTCCACCAGGTAGACCTATAGTGTCAGGTAATGGTTCCCTTACAGAACCCTTTTCGGAGTACTCGACTTATTATTTGAAACCACTATTGACCCTGGTCAGGTCATGCATCCAGGACACGACACAATTTTTGAGGATTATATCTGATTCTCAGTTGGAAGCTGATTGGCTTTTGTGCACCCTGGATGTTACGTCCCTTTATACCAACATCCCACATTGGGCTGGTTTGATGGCCCTGCAACATTGGCTGGATGTATCAGAATTATATAGACCTGTTCAACACCTTCTTAGTTAGTCTAGTGGGACACATGTTGACTACGAATGTTTTCTACTTCCAGGACCAATGTATTTTGCAGATACAGGGAACAGCCATGGGTGCGTCTTTTGCACCCATATATGCAGATCTCTTCATGGCCTTTTTAGAAGAGGAATTAATTTACAACTCCAGCCACAATCTGTATATTGATGAAATAGATATCTGGAGGCGTTACCTCGACGATTGTTGGCTTGTGTGGAAATCAGATGCTATTTACCTGGAGGAGTTTGTGACCTATCTTAATGAAAACAAATGGGGTATTGAGTTGAGAGTTAGTTTCAGTAAAACTCAGATCACCTTTTTGGATGTCCTGGTTAGTCGGAAATCAGACAACACTTTAGACACTCAAATTTATAGGAAATTTCCTCAATACAATTCACTCCTTCATGCTAGTAGTTTCCATCCACAACATGTGATCCGGAATATACCGAAATCTCAATTCCTCCATGTCCGAAGAATCTGCTCTGATACCCAGATCTATCATCAACATAAACAGGATCTGATTTCTCATTTTCGGGATAGGGGCTATACAACTGGTAACATTATGGGGGTGTGTAATTGGGCTATGGGTCAGGACAGACCCAATCTATTAGAATATTGGAGGAGATCTTCAGGGAACAATTCTTCAATTAGATTTGTGACAACCTTTGGCAGAAATACCAATGCCTTTATGCGGACCATCAATAGACATTGGAATATTTTGATGGGGGATGAGAGACTTGCAAGTTGTTTGGGAGATAGATGTTCTTTTTCATTTCGGAGGGGCCGCACTTTAGGTTCACATTTGTCTCATTACAAAGGAACTGGTCATAATAGGGATTTGTATGTTCAGAGGACGCTTACAGGGGGCTGCATGCCATATAGGCATTGCTCACATTGTCATAGCGTCTTTAAAACTACTGAATTCACCAGCCAAAATGCACCTAATGTGTATAATATTAACTTTTTTGCTAATTGTAGTACCCCTTGGGTGATTTATTTGGTCACCTGTTCATGTTCTGCCTTTTATATAGGGCAAACGTCAAGTCCTCTGAAATTTAGAATAGGTGAGCACATCAGCAATATCAGAAACAAAAGGCAGTCCAATGCACTTTATAAACATACTTTAAAGCATACACATGCAACCTTTAGGTTCACGACTATAGATTGTATTAAGGGTGAATGCAGGGACAAATTAAGTTGTCACTCCATATTAAATATTAAAGAGAGGAAATGGATAATTAAATTGGGCTTGAATGAACATTTTTAATGTAAGAAGTATTATCCAATGGGATATTTTGGTGGGATGGCTTTATGACTTTATATGTGGGTCTTGTTAACTCAGTATTCATAGCACTTCACTGAAGGCAGTCTAGCCAAAACCGGTTTGGTTCAGGTGTTTTTGGGTTGTTACCCTGCACCTAGAAGTTTTTGTTGTTATGTGCTACTAGTTTTGTAGTTTATGTGTATTGTTGCACATTAAATTGATGCTGTTTTACCACACGAGGTGCTGGCTTTCTTTTTGACTTTGCTATTGGATGTTTGGAGCCTTTGCACCTGCCCTACTTGCGGGTTTTTCCTGAATTTCTTAGAGTGTGGTTTTTACCTGTGCAGCCATGATTACAGGAACTTTGCATTCTTCCAGTATAGAGATGGGCCCTTTAGGGGGCGCAAGGGGGGTAAAGTTAGCATTGAACGTATCTGCCAGGATGTTGGCAATATGAGTTGGTTCTGTATATTTAGTGCCATTGTGCTGTAACTCAGAGCAGATCTGAGTGTTGCCATTGGGATTCTTGACATAGCTATAGAATGCTTTGTGGTTGTCTTTAGAAACAGTGGCAATTTTGTTTTCATAACTAGTTTTGGAGGATTTTATGAGGAATCTCAGCTTCTTACTGAGGCTGACTAGGGAGTTCCTCCAATCATGGGATTTCACTCTTTTTTGCAGCGGTTTCTTTCTTCTATTGTAGAGTTTGTTTATGGCAGGGGACCACCAGATTGGCTTCCTTTTTTGGAGGATAGCATCTTGGTTCTGTTAGGGGATAGCACAATCCATACACTGGTGTAAGTGCTTATAGAGTGCATTTGTGTAGGATTCAGCAGTCGTACCTCTATTGTCTGTCTGGATGTGTGTCGTGAAGTTTGCCACTTCTGTCTTAAGAAGTGTGAAGTTGGCTTTGGAGAAGTCTTTTACGGTGGTTTCCCTAATGGGGGGTAGGGGCGGGATGTGGATGTCTAGGGTGATTCGCTTGTGGTCAGATATGACCAAACAAGGAATTGACCTCTGGTGTGAAACACCGGTCACCCATGTTGGTAATGACAAGATCTAGGATATTGCTGCCCCTGGAGGGGGTGTGGATAAGTTGATCCAAGGCATTGGAATTTTTGATTCCAGAAAACATTGAGCAAGAGTTGGTACATGAACAGTTTTCCCAGTTAATGGTGGGGTAGTTGAAATCGCCCATTATTAGGGTGTTGGATTGTACCCTAATATTTTCCAGTGTATCAAGAAATGAAGCGTGGGAATCCTGAGGCATGGTGGGGGGTTTGTAGCAAGCTACAATTTGGATTGGGGTCTTGCCCAGAATTAGTTGCACTTGGATAATCTCGGATGCATTATGCTGAGCAACTAGCCTGGAGGTGTGGATATCCTTAATGAATATGGACACGCATCCGCCTTTAGTGTTTCGGTCCAGGTTAGGTGGCCGATAGGTGTGGTATGAATTATAGCCTGGTAATGCAAGGGTGCTCTCTGGAGCCTTGAACCAGGTCTCTGTCACTGCACAGATGTCGATGTTCTCCATTTTAAGGAGTGCCTCAAGTGAGTGCATTTTGAGGTTTAGACATCTAGCATTGAGTAGCATTACCCTCAGATTTTGCTTGCTTGTACCTGTTATGGTGGTGAACTTGTCATTTGAACCTTACCTAAAAAAGGCACTATAAGAGTGGCAAGAGCCTTAGCCAGTATCCGGAATCCCAAGGGCGACAGGTGCAGGCCATCTCTGGCAAAGCATCGTGGTCTGTCAATCATGTCATCCCAGGCAGACAGATACTGGATACCCTTAGAATGACACCAGAAGCTTAGCCAATTGTTCAAGTCAATCATTTTGTCCTTGTACTGTGGTATCATTCTGGGTGATGGCAGGATGCTACTCAGGGCTAGGGTCATACCTACTTATATGTACAACTCCATAATCTCAGGGAGAAGAGAAATTCTGAATAAAACTGAAAGAACTATGATCTTGTAGTGTATTTCATACATGTAGTGGTAGTAAGTGCAGAGGGTTAAGACTTTGAGCTGTAGTTCCTGAGGTACAGGGTTTGATTCCCTAAGTCCTAATTTGCCTACTGTGTGACCTTGAGCAAGTCGCTTAACCAGATATTGTTCTTGTGTCACCCCTAAAAAGGGACTGTGTGTACAGTAGGCCTACCTGGTTAACAAATTGGTATTACTATTAAATTTATTCTGCAAGTTGTGATTTCCCACATATGAAGCATACTGCTAACTTCACATTTCACTGTAAGCACTGTGACCTCATTTTTTATAGTCAAAGAGCTTACAGCATTCTGAGTTCTGCAAAACAGCAATGACATTGTCAAGAAATTCACTGTTGAGTGTAAGCTAGTGTTGTTTTCAGAAGGAATATAACACAGAATCTGTGTGTATCAATCTGAAGTAAAAGCCACAAAAGTTCAACAGCTTACAAACCCCAATCTGTTCAGAATAGCAAGATGCAAACCTCCAGAAAATGCTGTGTGATAGGTAGGACTGTTAAAAAAACTCTTAATAAAAATTATTTAAAATAAGATAAGCGCTTTTGTTTTGTTTTACCACAAATCTACATCAGATATATCCAAGAAAGTTGGGCTAAGAATTTTTGTAAGAGTTCACTTCTCAGCAGCCAGAGTGTCAAAACTGAGAAAGCATCCACTTAAAAGGGAAACTTGCTTTATCTTCTTAAAGCCTTTAATTTTAACAGATTGGAAATGGAGACCCATTCATTAATACTTAACCAAACATCAGTTTGAAACGCCAGCTGCCGAAATATGGGACACAGAAAGTGTTGAATTAACACCTAATCTGTGAGGAGGAAGAAGCTTTACATAATATCAGAAACACTGGCCAAAGATTTATGGAGCCTGATAAAGGCAGAGGCCTTGTCATCATGGAACAGAAAGAATACTCCAGGAGAATTAAGGAAATGTTAAATAACAGTGTTTACAATGAAGTATTCAGAAACAAATTAAATCAAACATACAGGAGGATCACTTCCCTTTTAAATGCTATTTTTACAGAAGGAAGAATCAACATCAAAGAATTTAACTACCTTAACAATATCTCTCCTGTATTGCCTACATTTTTTTGGATCCCCAAAATCCACCCCAGTACATGGGTACTCCAACATGAGCTTACGTTAGCTATATTTAATTTATTTAGCACTTGTTTACTGAAAACGTGTGACTGAGCAACAGTGCCCCTTTTCAGTGGATTCCCAGGGAGAAAAGCTCCACAACATTAGTCGAATAATGATTCATGAGGACAGAGGAGGATACATTAGAAACTTGATTTGTACAAGGTATATACAGATGCAAAAAGCTTAGTATGATTAATACAATAATATGTACACAAAGATAAGTAAGCGAATGTAAGAAATGCAAAAATGATAAAATTGCAGTCATGTATTGGGGCAGTGGTAACAGTTCAAATCAGTAAAGGTGGATATCATAGGACTATGAAACCATATTTGTAAAAAATAGCGAAGGAGAAGAGAAAACAAGAAGGTAGAGTGTAGGAGTGGGAATTAATAATGAGTGTACTAAAAATTACTCAAATTAACCCCCCAAAAATACAATATTGTTACATTTGATAACTAGTCCCTCCCTCCAGCTTATAGTATAGAGAGTACTCCACTTCAAAATGAGAATGCAGTGACAGATCTTTGAACATGGGTGAAAAGTTCCCTCTCTTTTGACCATCATGATGTAATGGTGGTCAAAATGTCCTTTTACCTTGCACATCTCATTGCAAAATGTACATTTTCAAGATGACAAGAAGTCCTTACCCCCCCCCCCCCAGTATTCTGCACCAATTAGGCCTGTAGAATACAAAGGCTTAAAAATCCAGAGTATCAAGAGACTAGAAGCTTTATCTCTGTATTCAGTATCCTATAGACTTTACAGTGGTGACCTGGGCCTTGTTTATAGGGTCATAAGGGATACAGTAGTCCAAGACCTCTTATTCCTTCATTAATCAAACCGTACTACAAATAGTAAAACTAGAGACCTAAATCTGCATAAACAGATAAACGAGCAAATCAAGGTGGCAAAATAGATTTGTCAGGCAGTACCTACCCCTCCTCTGGAACAAATTCCTTTCCAAATTAAGCAGTACAACTCACTATTTTCCTTCAAAAGGGAGCCAGATACTAGGATGTGCATTTAGAAATTCACTCTTGGTATGACTGGTCTGTCCCTCTTAAAAGGGAGGTAAGGGTGGGTTCTAGCAAGGTGGCAATGTCCTCTTGGCCCAATTGCCTTGTATTTTCTGTGATTCTGTGATTCTATGATCCCCAAAGCATATTGGGCAGAGTGCTCTAGTGAGTAACCAGCATGCATTGAGCACCAAAGAAAGGACAGTATCACACAGGAAAAGTGCATCCCACCTGTGTTCCCAGAAAAATGCTTCCATTTCCTGATCTTTTTCCTTTCACTTTCCCATTTCACAGACAGGCTCTAATATCACTGCCTCTTTCTCATAGCCACCTATTGCCTCTTACTGTTGACCAACCAGTTTGTGAAATCTTCTGGTAAGAAGCCTGCATCTCTCCAGTAATTCCTCTTAACCTGGTATCAAACACTGTAAGCAAACCTCACAGCTCCATCTGTAAATTTACTTCTAGTATCACACAGAGTCAAGGGCCTAGAGGTATGTTTCACAGCACTAAGGAGTTTTCATCTAGTTCTAACAATATGATAAACTGCACTGTTTGCAGGAAATGTTATAGTATGTACGCAGGAGATGGAGACATATGACAATCCAATTCAGTGGATACTACAGCCAGTCAAGAAAGTTAACACTGAGAAAGTTTTTGAACCCCATTTTACCACCAGTGGCCACTGGATGAATGATTTATCACTTTTCTCTGGCAGACATTTCATGACGCTGACTTGGAAAGAATCACTGATAGCAAATTTGTATTTACCAATCACATTTAGTTAACCATGTTGTGTAAAAATGTCAAATTATAACTTTCATTTTTATTTACAGTGTGCACTCAACCATGTTTTTGTTTTGTTTCTAGGTCATGCCTTATGCAACACCCAGTCAACAAAAGATAAACAAATAAAACATTTTGATGTAGTGCTTTGCTTTGCATTTACACTGCTGGCACTAGGGTACCCCTTAATCCAATCTTTCTGGTTCCTTCCTTCACCTGCTAAAATCTCAGCTATACACTTGTTTTCCACCTTGTGAACTGATTTGGTCTCTTAAATTACTATTTAACTTTCTTTATTTAAAATGTCATGCCTAATTCAGATACATTTTCAAATGCCTTTATGAATGATCTTCGGTGTGGTTGACTCTGGGATCTGATGGAATAAGAATTGCATTTATTTCTTAGTTTTAGCAGATAAATTATTCTTCATAAAGCTGTCATTACAGAGTTAAATTCTTGCCAGGAAGGTGCCATTTCTAAGAAATCAATTTTTTATATATACGTGCTTTTATACCTGGGTGGAGAGAAGACCTTTCAGTCACCAAGACATTGTTGGCAGAATATTGAGTTGAGGTGCTTTTTAACTTGACTAACAGAGCAGTGAAGTACTGTAAAAAATATAACTATTTGCACACATCTTGTCAATCTTTTGCTGGAGTAATAAATGGACTTGGTGTATTTTAGGCATGTGTATTCAGAGTTTCATGCAGTTACATATTTCACCTCTGTTATCATGTCATCATTCAGTGTCAGACAATCTGACAATGCAGTTCAGTGTTGAGGCTATAAGCTTAATCCAGTAGTCCTGGGTTTGATTATCTGTCCCTCCACTTTCATTTTGTGTCCCTCATTTAACTAGATTAGTGCTAAATCACTTTTGTAAAGAGGCAGCTATGCTAAGTGGTCTTAATTTCTTAAAACACTAAACAGGCAAATATGGGGCATGCCTTCCTTGCTATTTCCAAACCTACTAGCCACTAAGTAGTGTCAATATAGTTTTTTTTTTTTTTTTGCACAACTGTGTTTGTGAGCTCCTGTTACCCCCCCCCCCCCCAATAGTTTCTGAAAGTGCCTTTATGAAAAGAAGAGAAATTATCTAGATCAGCTTATGGCATAGTGACACAATTTACAGTGGCAGAACTGACACCACAGCTCTCTGAAAACATGAGCTGGTCAGGAGCTACAAGGAAAGGGAAGGAAGAAAGCTTTGCTTGCATATACAAATAAATGACTCTTCTTTTGCACAGAAGAAAAATAGGTGGTGACTACTAACTTCTGAGGAGGTCATGCATAATAACATTTCACTGCATATGCCTTCTAAAGGAATAAAATCTGGTATAAATTTGGAGAAATTAAATGGCACCCTGATTATACAAGAAAATCCACAGTCCTAGCAACTGAAATAATTAACATGAATGCTTAATTGCAGTCGCTACTGTTGTATCTGATAAGTCATTAAGTCAGTTGTTAGCGCTATCCAACGTTGTACTCTCTTTTAACTAAATTACTGTAACTGCCTTATGTTTTATGCTTAATCGCATTTTGCTATTGCTAACCATTATTGTGATTTGCGATTCATAACAAGCCTTTCTGGAGCATTCTTTCACCACGTGCTGGTCTGCTATTCTTTGCCCTTCCTTCTTCCACACTGATCCTTCTACCTATAGACTAGCGACTCCTATTCTTATCCCCTCTCTACCTCCCCTGTACCTTGTAACTGAAACTTTTGTACCGGCTTTATACTCAATACCTAATTGCTGACGCTAACTGTTATTATTAGGACCTGGGATCTGTAACGGGCCTTTTGGTGCATCTTTCACCACGCACTGGTCTGTCATACCCTGCCCATCCCACTAATCCTTCTTCCACACTGACCCTTCTATCTATAGCCTATCGACTCTTATTGGATTGGACTTGGGATCTGTAATAGGCCTCTTGGTGCATCTTTCACCATGCGCTGGTCTATTATACCCTGCCCTTCCCACTAATTCTTTTTCCACACTGACCCTTCTATCTATAGCCTATCGACTCTTATTGGAAGTTTCTCTCTACTCTCCCCTTCTACAATTGCTTCATCTGGTTAGCCGTTGTACATGTTAACACTTCTACTTACTGAGTGCGTCTCTCACCACGCACTGTCTGCCTATCCCTGTCTCTTGTCTCCTGGAGCCTCCCAGACTCTGGTCTTTCCCTTCCTTTATCTAGTGACCATCATTTCTTCTACCTTGAACATAGAAGAATAATACACTTGATGTGATATCTGCCCATACTGAACTAAATGCTCACTCTTATATATAACTTTATATGTATTTTACCTTAATTGCTTTTGTTATACGTGCTGTTAAACTGCTCTTTTTTTACAAGTGCTGCTTTAAATCATTGACTATCCATGGTGCATTTACTAGGTATAATATCTGCTGTTTAGGTGATTAATTACCTGTTTACCCTACGTGTACTAACTGATACAGACTGGCACCATATTCTGCTGTCTAAAGTGATTGAATCTCTTATGTTATTTGACTTGGACCACCTCTTACAATGTCTAGATAGATTGTTTTAACTGTAATTGAATCCCACCACTCTTTTGCATCCACCACACTAATCCCTCACCACAGCCCCCCACCCCCACTTGTATCTCACCCTATTCTACCTTACAGTCACTTCAGTTGTTCCCCATATTACTCATTCACTCAGCCACTGTTATAGCTCCTATTAATCTTAGTCCCTTGCAACTCACTTGTCTTTACATTTCTAATTTTTGTTTTGCAGGTTACTTAATGCTACCTGTTCTACCTTGCATCTTCTCCCGGCCCTAACTGCCTGGATTTGCCACCTCCTGCCAAACTTCTGTGGACTGTGTCCTCTCCTAGTGGACTTAATCAAAGTATGTACTACTCACCTGGAACATTGTTATGCTGCCTGTAATCTCAGGGCTACCCCTGTGCTGGCTCTAGCTTACCTGCTGACCGCCCCCTCTCCACTACCTCATTCTCCTACTCTAACCTGCTAATCCCTCAGTCCTCCTACCCCCCACTCAGCCCTACTCCTCTCCACTGTTAAGCACCCCTCCATAATCCAGACCACTCTTCCCCATAACCATTCCTCCTTCTATCTGCTTGTGTCCTCTCTAACACAGCAAGTGATCCTAGACTCCCCCTTACTCCTTGCCCTACCTTGCTCTCCCTTTAGCTTCTATAGTTGTGCCTTGCTTCTAACCCCCTGCTACCTTATCTCTCTGGCCCACTACCTCTGCTTATAGGTTAATCCTTGCACTCTTATCTCACTCTTTCTCCCCTTCTCACTGATTGATTATTTTTCTACTGGGTTCTTCCTTCCTGGTGCAGCCCCGCTCCGTTCGCCCTCGCTACACTCGGGATCACTTCGCTCCCCTCCCCTCCCCCCATTCCCTCCCACCCCCAGTACAGTTTCCTTTATACTTAACCATCCCTCCCCTTCCTGCCAATCCACCCACTACAATTCCACTTGCTGCATATCTCCACTCCCACATTCCATTTCTAATCACACCACTTCCTGCATATCTCCACTCCCACATTCCATTCCTAACTTCCTCCCCCCACACCCAATCCAAACTACTAAACATGTTGCATCTACTTATATCTGCAACACTACTCACTCTACTCTGTATATCCACCTCCTATCACTACCACCTCACATATTCTGTTCTCCAACTTCTCACTCAGTCTACAGCTTTCCTACTGCATCTTCCTTCACCATTTCTCCAAACCTGTTTAACACTTCTATCTCAACTCTATATAAAAGACACATACTTCACATTCTCAAACTATCTAATAAAACTAAACCTAAACCACCCAAATACTATCAACCTTTCACATTAATTGCTCTTCTCTCAAAAGACCTACTTTCCTCTGGGGACATCCACCCCAACCCAGGCCCCTCTACACCTCCCCTTGCCCCATCCCCCACATCTACCTTATCTACCTCCTTCTCAGAACTCTCTACTAACAACTTACCAAACACACTACCCCTATCTCATAACTCACCTCCATGTAAACACCTAACATTCTACTCACTGAATATTCAAAGCTTAGTTAATAAAACCACTGAGCTACACTCATGGATTGCTTACAAAACCCCTAACATCCTATCCCTATCTGAAACTTGGCTCAAGCCACATATCTGTAATAGTGAAATTCTCCCTCCTAGCTATAACATCTACCGCTCTGACAGACCTTCAAAGAAAGGTGGTGGTGTAGCCATCCTCTACTCTAACACCCTCAACCTATCACCTTACCCCACATTTATTCCCAACTTCCACCCTGCTGAACTTCTCATTCTAAATATTCATCTGAATGCCCACAAAAAACTAGCTGTAGCTTCTATCTATATTCCTCCGGGCAACAATATACCCATACTGGAAAACATCTTATCCTGGTTCACCCTCAACATACCTTATGAAACACTCATTCTTGGAGATGTCAATATAGACTGGGCAAAACTATCTACTGACTCTCCCTTACATAGTATTCATCTTCATGGTTTCCACCAACTCATTTCTACACCAACTCGCTTCCACAAAACCTCAACCTCCAGCTCCATAATAGACTGGATTCTCACAAACACCCCCCATCACTACCACCAGCCCTCAACCTTATCAGACTTCCTTAGCGACCATCTCCCTACCTCCATTCTAAGATACAACTTTCACACACTTAAACCTCACCTTTTCAAATTTTGTAAAAAACTATCTACATTTAATCCTTTACAGTTTAACTCTTTACTACAAAACATAGACTGGTCCATCCTTAAACAACACCCTCTAAATGAGTCTGTTAACACTTTTAACAGCATTTTCCTAAATACTCTGGACTCCCTAGCTCCCTCTAGGAAGATTTGAGTGAAATCCAATCATGCTCCCTGGCCTTCAACAGGAACTAAGTCTATCATGAAACAAAGAGACAATGTCTGGAAAGCCTGGAGCAAATCTAAACAAACACCTCTTCTACTCAAATATAAACAACTGCGTAATCTTGCTAAAAAACAGGCAATAATTGACAAGAAGTCATTCTATAGCTCTGACCAAAACAATCATAATCTAAACCCTCATAAATTTTGGACAACACTCAACAGCATCCTCTACCCTGGTAGTCCCTCTAACGCCTCACCCTACCCAAACACAACTCCTGAGGAAACAGCTACCCTACTTAATTCACATTTTATCTCCTCCATCCAAAATCTCCTACCCTCTCAACCTACATCTTCCTCTTTACCTGACCCCTCACCCACCTCCAACACTACACCCTTTTACTTCAAGCCTGTTCCCATCTCCTACATCAAATCTCTACTGCTCAAACTCAAACCCTGCTCCCCCTCCACTGACAAACTACCCTCTACCTACCTCAAACTTGCTGCTGACTCCATCGCCTACCCAGTTACAATATTAATAAATAGATCTATACTAGAATCTACTGTTCCTACCCTTTGGAAATCCTTCTACACTATCCCTCTCCACAAAGGAGGTAACTCCACTGACCCTTCAAACTACCGACCTATTGCCATACTGTCCCCATTATCTAAGATACTAGAAAAATGTATCCACACCCAGCTTATGGATCACCTTCTCAATCAAAACTTACTCACCCCTACTCAACATGGCTTTCACCCCTCTCACAGCACAACTACTGCTCTACTCTCCTTCACTAACACCATTGCAGAATCTCTGGACAACAATAAACTTACTTCCTGTCTCTTTCTAGACCTCTCCAAAGCTTTTGATACAGTGTTTCACCCACTACTACTATCTAAACTTACAAACTTTCACCTCTCCACCTCCACCCTCAACTGGTTTGCTAGCTATCTCTCTGAACGCAAACAATCAGTTAAATGGCTCTCTTCCACTTCTCCTTTCTTACCTATCTCCACTGGTGTTCCACAAGGTTCCATCTTGGGTCCCCTCTTATTCAACATATTCACTAATGATCTCTTCACCTCATGCCATCAGTCATCACTCATACAATATTCAGATGACTCCACAATCATTTCTACAGCCAACAACATCTCAGACCTAAACTCCCTAACCCAAACAGCTCTACTTTCCACTGAACAATGGCTTTCAGAAAATCTACTGATTCTCAATCATACTAAAACCAAACTCCTACTCTTCCTACCCCACTCTCTTAATCATCATAAATCCTCCTTTGTCATTAAGTCTCGCAATAACACAACTATCCTACCTGTCACCCACACAAAACTCTTAGGAGCCATTATCGATGATGAATTAAAATTCAATCAACACATACAACAATGTATAAAGAAAACACATCAGAAATTAGGTCTATTATACCGAAAAAAAAATATCTCAGTCCCAAGGCTAGACTCACCTTAGGACAAGCACTTCTCCTCCCCTCACTCCTCTATGCTGCGCCTGTTATAGCACATATCCAAAAAACTACCCTGAATAAACTCCAACAATCCTACCACAAAATAGCCAGATTCATCACCAACTCCCCAAATAACACACACCACTGCATTGTTTTAAAGTCTCTACACTGGCTAGAACTCCCTTAACTACTACATCTCTATCAGTTTCACATGCTACACTCTATGCTCTTTAAACCATCCAACTGTCCATCTTTATCTCGTCTCTGTCTACACCCCATCTCGACCTCTCTGAACCTCTAATCAACAATTGCTTGACATTTACCACCCAAATAAGTCAGTAGGTAAGTTACTCTACAAACACTCGGTGGCCATTGCTTGGAACAAACTATGCCTTGACATTCGCTCAATCCCTTACACCCCTCTATTTAAAAAGAAACTTAAGACACATCTACTCAATACCAAAATTAGCCCCTGCTATGACCCTACATAGTTCTGTCCTCCCCCCACACTGGAATCACTCAGTCTATCCTGGACATACCTTGAACTCTATCCCCACTACCACAGTTACATAGTATCTGAAAAAAAAAAAAACTTGTGCTGGCATCTAACTATGGTTGCTTTCTATTTGTTACTACTGTAAGACTAGTTTTATTTCTGTTGTTTCCTGTGCTGGTTTGCTACTGTAATGTTTTTTATTATTGTACTATCTGGAGCTTTTCTGCTCGGGTCTCCACTGAAAATGGGACAAAATCCCAGTTGGACTAACCCGGTTAACAAATGTCAATAAATAAAAAATAAATAAAAAGCAGTTTTCTAAAGACACCTTGAGACCCCATTAAAGCAATGGTACCCGAAGAGTACGATAAGACCCATAACCCCTAAAAGATGTGAATGCCCTATCGTACATTTAGTTCCCAGTCTTCTATTTCCAAAATGTGAAACATTATTACCTCTCACAAAGTGGAACAAATGGGCAATATATGGAACATATTTACTAGTGGGTTCAATTAGGAAGCTCACAGCATAGTTATTAACTGATTTTTTAAACTTAAAATTAATTATGATGAATTATGTTGCTGAATAAATATGATCCAGTATCATTTACCATGGATATTTGTTAAATAAATTCTTAGCAATGAATATGTGCCAAACCCATAGAGTTTTTAAGTCTCAAATGAGGAATGTTCATCTCATAATGAAGTGTTTGTGAGTATCCCAGTTTTAATTAATGAATGCCATGGTGTGTCTCCAGTTTTAAATGGGAAATCAAATTTCTTTATTGTGACATTAGTCTTTTAAGAAGGCTATAATACATTTCCAGCTTGGAAACTATGTACAAAGTCAAAGTGAGAGAATAGATTGAAATATAAGGAAGACAACTTTTGATAGAGTAGAGAATATAGTACTATCAAAACAAGAGAGAACAGAAAAAGGAAAATATATTGTTTTCTTTGACACTTGTTAAGAACTAGCTAATGGATTCACCTTGTTGAGGGAGAGACACATTTTGGCTGTCTTTATATGATTATATCTTTCATATTTGTCACACTGGTAACAGATTACATTCTCAAAGAAGTTTAATTTGTATGGTGCATTGCTATACCATGGTTTGCAGTGGTGCAGTAGTTACCTTTGTCACCTCACAGCAAGAGGTTCTATGGTTGGATTCTCGTCTGGAGAGTCTTCTGTGCGGAGTCTGCATGTCCTCCCTGCAGTCGAGTGAGTTTTAAAGAGCTGCAGGTAGGTGCATGCGTGTGTGTGCCTTCTGTGAAGGTTGGGCACTGGGCTAGCAACTCGACACTGTAAAAACTTCATTGATAATCAATCTGTGGACCAGTGATCTTCTGTGGCAACCCCAAACCGGGAAAAGCCAAAAAAATTTGCTTGCATTGTTATACCATCAGCTGTGGTTCCTGCACCCTGCTGTTTCCCAGTATTCACTAATGTATTCTAATCCTATTTAATCAGTTTGAATAATTTCACACTATGCGTACCTCGGGTATGGTTATTTCCTTTTGAACCACCATTAGATTAATAACTGCAAGTTAACAGGTAACTAAAAAACAATTTTGTGTAACCACACGAGGCTTGGGGATTTCACCTCTGAACTAAGTTTGATCCTAGTGTGTATTCTAATCACAACAGTGATCCTGAGAATAGCAGAAAGTGTTTATATCTCCTTCAGCACTGATGAAGCATATATAAATATAAAATTATAGCAAATAACTGTTTTGCTTTGCTTTTTTTTTCCCATTAGAATAATATTGTGTCTTTCGGCTTTTCCCGGTTAGGGGTCGCCACAGCGGAACTCCGGTCCGCTAATGATTGGTAGTTGATTTTTACGTGCCAAATTACCAGCCCTGATGCACAACCTTCAACGAAGGTACACCCATTCACGCATTTCTCCACGCAGAAGATGCTCTAGCTGAGAGTCGAACCGGACAGCGTCTTACTGTGAGGTGACAATGCCACCGCAGGACCACCACCACGGGTTCCCATTAGAATAATCTGATTTGCAAAGCAACAGCAAAAACTGATGGCATGTGCAGAGTGCAAAATGGTAACTACCAGAATAAAAACTTGAGTAGGGAGGTAAGATTTATACTTCTTTATAGCAATAAAAAGCACAAAGCATATGGTACAGGGGCAATAATTCTTCATTATCTATTACACTTCATATGTAGGAAAGACTTAATCTAACTGCCAAATGCACTTCCTCCCCTTTCACAGCTGCTAATTTCATTATGTTAAGGCCAGTATATGACTGTCATACCTCTCAATGTCTTAGCACAAGAAATGCAGACAAAGCCTGAAATAATGGGGATGGGGGAGTCAAAGGCCCAAAAATAGGAACAGATTCTAAATATTGCTCTTATAAACTTAGAAAGTTGTTAGAATAACCGGATTTGTGTTAACATGTATTTTCTGAAGGATATAAATTCTGAAACTCAAATGTACATCACTGTTTACTGACTTCAGTCCTCAGTGATTTGCCAGAAAACCACAAATTTTCCAAGGAACTGAGTTTGAAATATAAGGCAAGAGCTGGAAATTCTGTGAAAATCTGAATAGTAGAGAGCTATGCTCTTCCTCTTTTCTTAAATGACACCTATTAGTGGTTTCTTTTACCAGGATGGAGCATTTGCTATACAGTTGAATTCAATTAAGGTCTAGAGGAAAAAAAAAAAAGAGTAATTTCCCAAGTCCACTCTGAAAACTTTGCTTCCTGATCTTGCCAGTATGGACAATTGTAAATCAGTTTTCAGGATTTCATGGGTCATTTGCATCACTCAGAATTGGTTGGACATTCTCTGATAGAATAGTATTACTTGAAAGGGAGCACTAAGCATATTGCCAGGAGATAATGGCGCTGTGCCTTCTATTGCTTGGGAGGTAGGCACTGCCTGAAGGCGACATCAGTTGGATAACAACATTGCTCCGTAATCTGTTTCAGTAAGGTAAGACCTTGATGTGATTGCTGATTTTTCTCACAGCCAATGCAGGTGTGGTCTAAACTGACTTATTATTCTGTATGGTACAGACTAAGTCACTGGGATGCATCTTTGCCAGTGTTTCATAACATCGTGCCTACTCCAGTAATAGGCTAGGCTCTCCTTTTTTGGTAATACGTTTTAGCTGTGCCTATCATGGTTGAAAAGTCTATCAGTGTGAGGAAAGATGCTTTTGGTTATCCACCTCATACAGAATTTAACTGGGCAGACCCCAGGAGTCATGTCTTGGTTAAATATCATGTTTCCCATTTGCACTGCGTTCTCAATGTGACTATTCCTTTGAGGATTGTGTGAAGGTGATTTGGCTTTCTAACTCCTGAAATTTGTTACTGTAGAGGTGAGGTCCATTATCTCTTTGTGATGATATGTGCAGAGCTGCTATGAGTCTATGTATACATTGTGAATGTATATTATAGCACCACACCATGCAGATAGCAAAGAACCAGATACTGCACACACATCTGTAAGTAGTATGGAGTCACAGTAATGTAAATGCACAAGTAAGGCCCACAAATGTGCATGCTGTGTTAGGGATGTGATGTAGCACTGTGAAAGTATTAGGGAAATGTAAACATTTTATAATCCCCTGCATATGCAATTACAGCAGTGTGACCACTAAAGGTCATATGTAATGCAATGGTATTATATATGACATGCAGACACATGCAGGGTAGACAGGTATGAGTCCATAGCACACAGACAATACTTAGTTCCTGTTGGGGTGGACATCCCTGGAAAGGACAACAATGGCATTCTATAAAGACTGATGTATGATGCAGCCCATCTCACTGAGGAGGTCCAGAACATCATCCTCATATGCTCCTAGAAGACACCATGGATAACCTGCTGCATATGTTCTCAGGACCAGCCACTGATGGCCATTAGAACATCCACATGTCATGCAGGAACAATGACATGGACTGCAGGAGGAGCTGATAGTGCATTTGTCTCTGACTCCTCTGTGTCTCCCTTGATGATCCTTGGTGATGCCCATTATTGTTGTCAGTGTCTCTCAATGTGGGGGTTGTCCGCTGTAATGAAACATGAAAATTAAGAATGACACATAATGTAGTAATAGCAGCATAAAGAAACTACAATGTAGGGCTGTGCGTCAGGTGTCTATTTGTTACATGATATTGTATCAGTAATCGGAATCCTCATGTGCAGATATACTGCATTGTTCAATAATGTAACACCTGTGTGTAAGCAATGACACTCCTGTAGTATGGTGCAGAGGTCATAGGTGGCACCTGTATATCCTGGACAACACAGAACATGTTGTGGTGCATAATTAAGGTGCACCCAATTGCAGCACATGATGTGAAAATGTTGTCTGTCAGCACACACAGATCTGGAGAAAGGAACTGCAGCAATGCTGACATGGAGTACACATTTTGCAAAATAGTTTATCATATGGTAGTGGCCACAAAGCATATGCTAAAAGTGCACACAATTAATGTGGCCCAAGCACAGGTTTATGTCTACACCTGTCACTTATAAGACATAATAGTGGCTGCATTTGGGTACAAGAGTAGTGTCTAATGCGTTGTTCACCTTGCAGTAGGTGTATGTACGTAGGAACAAACTGCATGTCACCCATATGCACACACTCTTAACTTAGCCAGAGTAGCAGATATCATGTCTGTGCACACAACATCACTTTAATGGAGAAACAGTAACTAGCAATTACTAATAATAATAATGTAAAATTAAGGTAGGTATGCCACTCAAAATACAATTGCATGTGCATATAACACTACAGTGACACCATCATGCACATTTATGTAGCCCTACTGCATGTAAAAGTGTCATGGGAGTTTGTAATGGTATGTAGCTGAGGAACGCTGTCCTCAAAATACATAATTAGCTACACCATCTGTAAAATACACAGGACTGCCACATGGTAAGCACATATGAAAGATATATACATGAAATAATAACAGTCTACTTTACGAGTTGAGTAAATACTATTACATACCACAGCAAGACAGCCTATATACTATGTAGTACTTATGTGATAAGCATGAGTGAGAAAGCTATATACATTCTAGACAACAAAAAATTATAGCAAGCGTGCTATGACATATACAAGACTGCACAGCAGGCAATTATAATTTGTATGCAAAAGCAAGTAGCTGTTCTGCTGTCACTGTATAATCATTTGTATAGCCATTTTCTTTGTTTGCCTTGTGGCTTCCTACATGTTTGGGAATAAAGAAGAAAATGTAACTTCACACAGTACAAAGGCCTAGTACAACATGAATATGTAGCATGACTGTAAGGCCCAACCCTTTAGGAAGGTGCTAAATAATAGGCAGAAATGTGCAGAGGTATGGTACAAGGCATTATGGTTAATCTACATATAAAGCAATAATTATGGATGTATTTTAGGTGCAGACATGTCCAGTAATATGTTAACATGCAGGACATCTGCATAGTAAACATACACATCACCTAAAGGACAACACCAAACACAGCTGGGACACTATACAAAATACACCCCCCCTTCATTTTATAGCACTGGTTGAGGTGCATGTGTCCTCCTCCACCTGCAACAGCCTGCCCCTCAAGTCAGCCTCACAGCATACATGAGGTGACAGCATATGCTTCATTGGAATAACATATTTAGTTGATTTTGAAATATTTGAAATAGAAACAGCATCAGTCATTGTAACAAGTATTGTGACATACTAATGTGCAGCACACCAACATATGGTACAGCACAACAATGTCCCACAGGCAGTACAGTAAACCAAAGCTTGCATAACATGTACACAACAGTGACACACAATACAGGTATATGTGCTGTTATTATACCTAATCTATTACAGCACACAGATGTAGCAAGACAACTACCCAAAAGTATATTCAATATAAAATAAGGACTGTAAATGCCATCTAGGCACATGACTCCCTGGTCATATTAAACTAATGGTGACACTGCAGCATCCTGCAATATGCCCTTACAATGGATGACAGTAGAAAATCAGTTTGACAAGCCATTGCATTAAAATGTCATACAATTTATTAAATAGTCATAAATATAAACTGCATTATCAACGTAAGTGTAACATTAAAATACATCATGGGCAGCTGCATATTGACCATGGCATCTTTATGGCAGTAAAATATAAAGAAATCTTGAGATCCAAGGCACATAAATAAAACCTAGTGGCATGTTTAATAGCACTGCAGATTGGGCATAACATTTCTGAGACACGGGCATGGTTGTGAACCTGTGAATCAGGCAGTATAGTCAATATTTACAGTCCAAGAACAAGGTTAAGAGAATCAATGCATACAAAATCAGAGTTCCAGTTATGTGATATCTGCTAAGTAATGATTGCATAATATCTGGACAAGGTCACTCAATAGCGTTACATAATATACTAACATATGAAGGAAGCATTAACATATATATAAATCTATGTGCATGCATGATAATATTACTTGGTTACATTAGAGATTACCATACATACTTGTTACAATGACTGATGCTGTTTCTATTTCAGACCCTGGGAACTATCGCCCCATTAGCCTGATGAGTCTGATATGCAAAGCTATGGAACACATCATTATGGACCTAATAAACAAGAATATAGGAAATCTTCAAACTCTGGATCCCACACAGTTTGGTTTTGTGAAGGGTAGATCATACCTGTTCAACCTGGTCGACTTCTTTGAGTCAGTCACCAGAGCTGTGGATGAAGGCAAGGTGGTTCATACAGCCTACCTTGATCTAGCCAAGGCCTTTCATACCATTCCCCACTCAGGAATCATAGAAAAACTCACTAAGCTAGGCATCAACCCCTATATCACTTGGTGGGTTGCAAACTGGCTCACAGACAGTACCCACAGTGTGAAAGTAGCTGACTCCAAGTCAGACTGCTGACAAGTCGCAAGTGGAGTTCCACAGGGTTCGGTCCTGAGTCCTCTCCTGTTTGGTATCTACTCCTCTGAAATCCAGGCCAAAATGAAGGGACTCTGGCTGACAAAGTCTGCAGATGATTGCAAGTTGGGAGCTATTATTAACTCCCCAAGTGATGTTGACATCCTACAGAAAGGCCTCGCTGAGACCAATGACTGGTGTCAGAACTATGACATTAAGCTCAATGCCAAAAAATGTGTCGTCATCCCCTTTGGGAAAAACCCAGTTCCCATGACTTACCACATCGATGGTAGTCCACTGAGCACAGAAGGCATTAGAAGAGATCTGGGAACACAGGCTGACAGCAACCTCTCTTTTGACAACTATATTGCCAATGTGGTCAGAAAGTCCTTCTATGTGGCACATCTCATTACTAAAGATTTTGCATCCAGGAAGAAAGAGGTCATTGTCTCCCTCTACTCTTCCCTCATTAGGCCAGTCATTGAGTTCAATGCCCCATTTGGCATGTACCTCACTAGACACCTGCAACTACTGGAGAGGCCACAAAAGTACCTCACAAAGAGGATCCTAGGCCTTAAACACTTGTCCTATATGGACAGACTCAAAAAACTCCAACTATTCTGTCTCATATCACCTACTTAGAAGCAATATCTGCTTGACTTGCAAAGCCATGTCTGACCCAGCTCTGTTAGAAATGCTACATCTAAAGAAATTCCAATCCCTCCTCACTGCATGCACCAGAGACCTCAACCTCATCACCACAATCAACAGAACAAGCTGGAGGGACAGGTTCATAACCCAGAGACTGCCCATGCTATGGAATAGACTTTCCATACATGTCAAACAGAACACCTCACTGTCCCTCTTCAAGCGAAATCTTGATGAGTGGATGGGAAATAGAAAATTCAGTCTGGGGATCACTCCAGTGGCTCTACTCGACAGAGGCATTGGGAACTAAGGTCGGGTGGCACAATGCCAGGGTAATCCTATGGGCTAGGCTTGTAAAGGCTCCAGGTCCATTAGCCTAGTACACACCTATGAACCTATGAACATGCTCATGATAATAACATGGTATACTCCATAACAGCAATGCATTCATATGACTGTGCTATACTGTGTTAAAAAAGAGTGACATTACACATTGGCTTTAACATACAGTACAACTTTACAATACAAAATCTGCATGCCATGTAACACCAACCTAATACTGAAACATGTTCAGATGCCTGTTGCACATATGGGAAATGATTGACACTAGTTTCACGAACACAGTAGGCTACTGTGCACCTATAAAGAACTTATGATCAGCAAATGTATGATAACATATCAGATAGGACCACTGCTACTGTCTTGTCAGTCTAATGCCCAAATATACAACTGGGCTGCTGAAATAACCATGCAAATTGTGTAAGCAGATCCAAAGTGCATTAAGGTCACCATGGAAAACATTTGGGAGCCATAGCCCTCAGCCTCTTAGCACAAAAAAAATCTGGACAAAGACAAAAATACTGGGAGGACAAAGTCCCAAAAATAGGGACACATTTTAAATATAAACTTAGCAGGTTACTAGAATAAAAGTTTTTTTTTGTTACCATGCATTTCCTGAAGGATATGAACTCTGAAACTTAAATGCCTGTCATTATTTAATGAATTAATTCTTCACTGATTTGCCAAAAAAATCCATAAAACCACAGTTTTATGAGGAGCAGACAAAATGTGAGACAGAAATCTGGACATTTTGTGAAAATCTGGACTGTTGAGAGGTATGGTGGGAGCACAGTCCACATTTACATGTAATGAGGTGCTTGCACACACACACACACACACACACACACACACGCACACACGCACACGCACACACACACACACACACAAACACATTGCCTCACACACACACACACACACACACACACACGCACACACACGCACACACATACACACACACACACACACACACACACACACACACACACACACACACACACACACACACACACACACACACACACAAACACAGAGACTCACACATACCAAATGTTTGTCAGATGTACTTCTGTCCTCTAACATCTATAAGAACATGACATACATGCAAAGCACATGTTATCAGGTAATGACTGCAATTTACATACCACTTACAGTGGATGTACTGCAGCATGTGTACCATGTGTTTGTGTGGCAAGATCGTCTTATGTGCATGATATCACAATAACGAAAGGATGATATCTGCAGCTAGAGAACAAGGACCTTGAGATACTGATTAGTGGACAGCAGACCAGCCATGGGATATTGTATCCATAAGGCTGCAATGTTAATCAGAATACACAGTCATGGATGTCAAAGGTATGGAGGAAGGGACTCAGGTGAGTACTCACAGGAATATTTTGTCAAACAGGAATGAAAGTTAAAATTATTATTCAGGTTGCTTACACAGAACCAAAATGGCATTCAAAACTGCATTACAATAGTACATAAGACAGATACTTACCTCTCCTCTCTCATATCCTTTCCAGACATTTATATTTATAATTTATATATTTATAATTTATATTTATTTATATTTATTTATAAACAGATCAACTAAGCCTGTTAATGGGCTCCTCGCGAACAAACTTAACAGCATGTTGGGGAATTAGAATAAAGACTGCCAGTCCCTTGTAGCATATCTTGCTGAGCAATATACAAATGTGTACATGTGAAATGTTAACTATACCCACTGCCATATCTATATAATCACACTCAGCATATATGTGGTGCTGTAAGCTGTAATACAGATGCCATAAAGTCAGATTTTTATATATACAATTTATAGAATGCCACGTAAACTCTGCTCTTGTCTCAGTCTATCTCCCTCTGTCTCTCCCATCCACCCTCACTTTCTCTCTATGTACATCTATGAATTTCTAGAGATATATGCATATACAATAGTCATACAAATGTATAATTATATGCAGTGGCATGTATAAGCAGTATTCTGAAATCAACCATACAAATGCAGGTTGCCAATAGCAGCCCCCAAGTTCTACCAACTTTTTAAGGAGGGCAAGGCCTGTGAGTGCTGGAATGATTCTTAGGGCACCTATCCAGCTGTCCAAGTTATGTTTAAAGGCCAGCATGGAGTCACATTGTTTGACATGCAAGGTGTGTCTATTCTATAACAGATTGAATATGCAGAGGAATAAGAAAATGGAAAATGAATACCAAAATTACAGTTCTTCCAGCATGAAAATAGTAATTTAAACTTCAGATAACTAAATAGCTTGTCTCTTGTGAAAGAATACTGGATCTAACTATTCTACATTAGAAAAATATTAAATATTCACAGGCAGAGCAAACCATTTTCACAGATGTGTCATCTGCAGTGTCTCTTGTCAGGTCTAGTTGGGCCCATTAACTTGGGCCAGTTGTCTCACAGAGTAGCCATGGCCTCATTCTTACCAGATCAGTTGCCAACTAATTGTATAACAAAAGAAGGAAGCTTGTATAACAAAAGAAGGAAGCTACTGCACGACAGAGCAAAATCCCATAAAGAGAAGACATCTCTGATCAGCACTAGTAGAAAGCTACATTCTCTCATAAAAACATCCAAGGCCAACTTTGAGAGAAAAATCGCTATGGACACTAAAGATAACCACAAGGCCTTCTTCTGCTATGTTAGAAACCTGGGCGGAAACCCTCAGATATGCTCAGAGTTAGATCACAATGACAAAAAATACACTGAACCCACAGATATTGCCAACATTCTGGCAGACAGGTTCAGTGCAAATTTCTCCCCTCCCTCACCCCAAAAGAAGAAATACTTACCCCAGCTGAATGTAACCTCCCTGTCATATCAGATGTCCAGGTGAGAACCGCCCTCAGCAAAGCTAAAAACACAGCATCAATGGGACCTGGTGGTATCCCGGGTTGCGTGCTACATGAACTCCAAGAGGAGCTAAACCCGCACATAAAAACGCTATTTAACCTTAGCCTTACTACAGGATATGTACCTCAACACTGGCGTACAGCAACAGTGGTCCCACTCCACAAAGGAGGCACCTCTACAGACCCTGGTAACTACTGCCCCATAAGCTTAACCAGCCTGATCTGCAAAGCTATGGAAAGAATCATTATGGAACTCATAAACAGAGACATTGGGGACCTACAGAGACTTGATCCCACCCAGTTCGGCTTTGTAAAGGGCAGATCCTGCCTTTTGAACCTGGTTGACTTTTTCGAAACAGTCACTAGAGCCATTGATGAGGGCAAAGCAGTCCATACAGCCTACCTGGACTTGGCTAAAGCCTTCGACACAATACCCCACTCAGGCATCATAGACAAGCTCAACAGCTTAAATGTAAATCCATATGTCACAAGATGGGTTGCAAACTGGCTAAAGGATGGAACCCATAAGTCAGTCACAAGTGGTGTCCCACAGGGCTCTGTCCTGGGACCCCTCTTGTTCGGCATTTATTTCTCAGATGTGAAAGCAAACATGGGAGGGTTGTGGCTGACAAAGTTCACAGATGACTGCAAACTTGGTGCCATAGTCGATACACCAGCTGACACATACATCCTACAGAAAGGCCTCACTGAAACGGACAACTGGTGCCGGAGTCATGGCCTTAAACTAAATGCCAAAAAATGTATAGTCATCCCCTTTGGGAAAAACAAAGTACCCACAAATTATCACATAGACAGTAACCCACTGAGTACGGAAAAGGTAATCAGAGACCTGGGACCCAAGTCGATAGTGACCTCTCATTTGACACCCACGTTGCCAAAGTGGTTAGAAAGACTTTCTACCTTGCCCACCTTATCATGAAGGGATTCACATCCAGATCAAAGGAGGTCATTGTACCCCTATACTCCTCCCTTATCAGGCCCATGATTGAGTACAATGCCCCATTTAGTATGTACCTCACCCGGCACTTGCAACAACTGGAGAGACCCCAAAAGTACCTCACCAAGAGAATAAAGGGTCTCCAACATATGTCATATGCTGCCAGACTAAAGAAACTCCAGCTCTATTCAGTAGCATACCGCCTACTCAGAGGAGATCTGTGCCTGACATACAAGGCCATGTCCAATCAGGAATTGATGGACATGCTTCACCTCAAAAAATCCAAATCCATCAGAACCACGAGAGCTAAAGATTTAAACCTCAGCACATATATGAATAGGACATGCTGGAGAGACAGATTCATAACTCAGAGGCTTCCCATACTCTGGAACAGAATCCCAGTTCATGTTAGGCAGAGCCCCTCACTGACTCTCTTCAAGAGAAATCTTGACGAGCGGATGGGAGATCGTAGGTTTACCCTGAGGGTCATCTCTGTGTCACTACTAGACAGAGGCACAGTAAACTAATTCTATTATGTAAGGGGGTCTTCACTGTGTCACTACTAGACAGAGGCACAGTATTCTAAATCTATTCTGTTCACTTTTGTACCATTACATGGGGTGGCGAAAGCCACATCACTATGGCTAGGCTTATAAATGCCCCAGGGCAGATAGCCTAGTACTAAACTATGAAACTATGAAACTATGAATTGACTAGAATGGAATGATCTCAAATTACTCAAATCACCACTGTTTGAATTTACAGTGCTTCAGTTGGGAAGGTGCTTCAACCAATATGTTATACACGTGCATCATTTGCATTCACCCTGCTGAAACTTTTGCTAGCTCATGCACAAGCACCTTGCATTTGTACATCTGATTCTGTAACATTCCATGGAAAAATAATGTAATTAATATGACTTGGTGTAATATGTTTTTAAATGGAGGCTCATGGCAGATGTAATTTCAGGTAGTCTTCATTCTAAGTTGTGTACAAAGTGTGACATTACAGATTCTGTGAGTATTTCCATTTTTTTTAACAATCACTGTGAATTTATTCAGCTTGCTTACTTTAGTTTCTTTATGTAGAATGTTTAGTATTACATTGTAATTTGTATGCATTTATCATCTGTATACCTGCATCCTTCTGGTCTTGCTTTGCTGTCCATGGACATCTACAAAGTCTGATGTGACTGGTATCGGCAAATTTATGTTACTCTATTGCTGATGGATTTCCAGTTACAATACCCATTCATTTGCAGATCCTTTCTATAAGCATTATAAATGTTTGGCTGTCCAAGGACATCCCCAGAATCTGTTTGAAGCAGATGACTAGTGCTGTGCCATTGCATTTTCTGTACATATTATTCTGTGTCAATATTTATAACCATATTTCAGTGCTTTCATTGTTCCCCATATGTATGACACTCTGCTGGCATGCACACTAACACTTTCATGCAAATATCCCATAATAGTCCTTGTATATCTACAGTAGATCTGTGGAATCTCCATCTTCCTCTGTGCCCAACATTATATATGTCTCTTATAGACAGTTCCATTGTGATATCCACAGACAAATAGGTGTACTACCTACATGCTTTCTACATATAGCATCCCCTTCACCACCAGCCCTTACATTAATGTTCACTAATGTGTGATACTTAACTGTTGCCCTATATATGCACTGCATTCTAATATCTCTGCATTTTTTTTATATTTTGTTCAAGAGACACGTTTATCTCATCCTTGAAATGTGCATGTATCTGCTTTACATTGCTGCAAGTATGCCACTGTATGCTATGTAAGGTTACAGCACATCATTTACTAGATACAATAGACAAAAGCACTCTTAGCTAACATCAAAGGCTGAAACAATACTAGCTTCATGAACTGTAATCAAAAGCTGATTTAGGAACAGGGTCAATTCTTGTCACTGTATTAGGAACCCACAAAAACTGGGAGAAATTAAGCAACGGTATGTTTCCTGGTCATGGTCATATCTTATACTTACATAGAAGAATGTGCCATGTCCCTTAGTAATACTGCAGTATGGCAGTTGTGCCATATGGTCTTAGACATGCCTCACTCCTGCATTGATATAACAGTGCTTCTGTGGTGTTATTTCACATATGCACACTGCATATGGCCACCCCCACAGACATCAGCACAGACTGTCACCATGTTATGACTGTATGTATGGGTGTTTCAGCTCATAAACACTACTCAGGTGTTCTCATGGTAAGGAGTGCATATGGCAGGTTGGGTACTCCATTACGTACACTTGTTACTTTGTGCTGGTAGTCCTCTGCATCTGTGATGTATACATTTACAAACTGTGTAACAATAGGGATAACGGAAGTCGCACGTTGATTTACATTGTGCATAGTGGAACTGTCAACAATGTGGTTATACTGTTTTTGTTTTGCAGATGTCCACTCATCGACATAGTCAGGCCATCTGCATACAACAAAAATTAGATACTTCTGGAGGCCATACATGAGCACTGTCAGGCATTGCTTGGATGTGGAGATAGTGTTCACTGAAGATACAGGGTGTGGGAAGACAAAGTTAACCAAGTAAATGCAGTAGTAGGACATGAGAGGGCTATAAAGGCTTGTAGATGTCTTTGCAGGGACATGATTAACCATGCTGCTTGTCATGCTAATAACATAAAGCAACTTCCAGAAGCTGCTGTCACTGGTCCATCATCGTCATTATCACTCATCACAGATTCAGAAGAGTTGTTGCCCTCACTTCATAACTGCTCTGGTGATAGAAATAGTCCTGGAGAGGACATTGGGGTCAGTGTGCCTAGATAGACAAATATGGCATTAAAGTATCTCAAGGGGACATGTCTAGCATGGTCTCATTACTCTGTATAGGCTACATACATACATATTATGAATATTACAGCTGCAGTGTGTGAAGTGTATCATCACATGTCCTCTGATGAGTAGACACCAGGTATTGCATTTTGTGTATTCTATATACAGTAATATTAGGTTTGAGTGGCTATTATTTACAAATACATTCCATTTCAGGACCTTCCAGTGCTGCTGCTGTAGATGTCATATAATGTACGTACATTCACCTTGCATTATTAAATTATTCTACATTGCATACACATTGTCCATTGTGTTGTTAAATGTATAGTCCCAGTGCAGCATAGTTGTAACTCCTTCTCTGTGTTCCCACACTTCAGCTCCTACATATTCTATGTCCTCCCCAGTAATTTCCATGGACTTTGATGCAGGGAATGATGTGGTAGACACACACAGAGCACAGCCTACGACACACACAGCTCACTGTTTGGGGATGCTATTCCCAGTCCCACACTGGACATAGCAGCCCACTAGGGTACAGACTCCAGCCCAGAGGACGTCCATCCAACTGTGACAGTCGCAGTCACCTATCAGGTGATGGTGACAGTGTAGCCCATGGCCAAAATTTGTCACAGAGCATTATTTGTGGTAAGATGCCTCTGTGATGGACACATGCTGTCCAAAGGAGTTAAAATGCCCAAATGGCAGAATTACTTGGGTGCATATCCATGGATATACACATGCAATTGCAGATACATGAAATATCATTGTTTTCATGTGGAGCAATGTGCATTTCTCAGGGTGAGGGAATATGTGGTATATCAACTAGTGTGCCTAATGACCAATTCTGGGAAACACAGGCATGCTGACATCACAGCTAACATTTCAAAGCACAGTGAAAATTTGGCAGCTATTGCATGCTGTGTGGAGCAGGCTTTCTTTGCAGTCTATGAGCAATGCTGCAATGCTGCTCATGCCATATACACCATGATTCAAATTATAGCCCTGTCACTTATGGGTAGGGTCCAGCTTTGCCACAGGCATGCTACCTGTGGCAATTGGTCTTGTGGGCTGCCTGTGCTGCAACAACCACATAGTGCAGGTGTCAGTTATCACGCCCAAATGCAGACTGACAATGCCTGCTCTGCAGCACCTGACAACAATAGTATGCACACAGGATCATCTGTCACCCCAGGACCCACCGCTGAGAGTCCATTCACATGACAGGATGAGGGTGGATCCTAACAAGGAGGGGTAGCCTCCAGACATGATGCAGTCTGCCTATGCAGATGCCATCATCTATATTAGTGCACCCCACACAGTGCCTCTTGCAGTGTACCCATGTGTCCACGCCAGCCTGTAACGATGATGACTGTTTTACCAACCACAGCCCACTGTTTATATATATATATATATATATATATATATATATATATATATATATGGTAATATGCATGTCTGACGCTACAGGGCTTTCACCACATATTGTGTACGTTTTGACTGAGTGTATGCATTATATACTACTGCTGTCTCCTTGTCTGCTTTGTTAAGAGGTGTATTATACTGCACTGCACACTTAACACCAGTTCATGACTCTCATAAACAATGACATCATACAATGTACCTGTCATATCCACTCAGATATCCCTCCATATTCAGGCATTATGTACACTTGCTGGGTTTGCTGCTATGAGGTATTTGATAAAGCCATCTGCTGACCAAAATATTTGACAGTTGTGGGAGACCACTCTCCTAGTTGTAGGACTATTCCGCACATTCACTGGTAGGGGGGTTATTGGAATATGGGTGCAGTGTATTTCACCAAAAATATGGAGGGTAGGAATTGATAATGGCATACAACTTTTCCATGGTGGTCTGTTGTTTCCATGATGTTTTGGGAAGTGAATGAATTCATCCATCTTGTGGCACATGGCTGCCAGGATCCTTTTCAAAATGTGACTTACAGCTGTGTTGAATGTCTCTACAGTATCACTCATGTACTACTGGAATGTCCCAGTGGCCACTATATCAAAAAATGACATAGCTTACCTTCTAGGGGGATTGCGTCACCCCACAGACTGGATGGTGATGTGTGGGGTGGAGACATTCTATAAATGGTCTGCACCAGCTCGTTGTTTAGCCTGTGTCTGTCTATAACTTCCTGATCAGAGAAATGACTTAACTTATTTTGGCTTGTCATCATGCTGCCTGCCTTCCGGCTAATGATTACATTTGCAGGTCATCCTCAGTCTTGACCTGCAGCATCCCTGCCTGTTGAACCCTTTCTGCAATGTAATGCACTGGTCTGCGCTGTTATGCATAATCTGAAAATAATATATATTTTTTAAATATATGGCCGCTGCCATATATATGACTCTGAGTAAAATGGCATTTCTCACCAATTGCTTTTGATGCACTGCATTGCTGCAGGAAGTAGATGGTTATGTTTTGAAATCGGTATAGTACTGTTGATGTCGCAATTTTTAATATGTCATTCTCTGTTATCCTATATTGCTATTGCTTACTTTTTATGGAATTGACAGTGTTGTATTTGCATTATAAAGCATTCTCAGCACGCTACAATTGGCACAAATACCTTCTGGAATCTGGCCCTAACTTTATATCCCTTTCATTGATTTCTGTTCTTCCAATACAAAAAAAAAAACTAAAACATTTATATTACACTTAGGGGATGTCTAAACAAAGCATTAAAATATTCCTTACATTTTAAAGAATAATGGAGATATACCATTCTTTTTTTATAATTTCTACCATCTTTTGAACATAAAATGCAGAACAACCATCACAACTAGCCACATGTATATAACATTGCTAGTGGGCAAGTATATCTCCCAACAGTTTTTCTGTTCTCAGCTCTAGAAGACACTTTTTTTTTACTTTGTTCCTCAGTTCTGTTTGAGAGTGCATCAACTGGGATATTGTCCTGTATGCCAACTGTCTCATCTACAGAAACACCGGGGTATATAAAATATGGAATGTCATATATTTACAACTTTACATCTCTCACAGCTATAAGTACCCTTACTTTTAGTGGTAACCACTGCATTCTCACAATTCTTTATACTTTTTTCAAGAAACTCTTTAACTTACTACCCATTTAATTGAAAAATGGGATAATGTACACTTTGCAATTTATGCATACATGCAGCTGTATATATATATATATATATATATATATATATATATATATATATATATATATATATATATATGTGTGTGTGTGTGTGTGTGTTGAACATGTATATATCTATATATGACTATCAGGTATATATTGGCAAATGAACAAATAAATACATTCATGGTAGCTGGGCATTAAGGGACAGTCTATTGCGAACCTATGCACAAGTTGACAGCAGGTCTGATCAGATTGTATAAGAAGCAGCTGATATTATATTACAGTATAATCAATAGTTTTGTCTCATATAACCAGCTTATGAGTAATCAAACAAGCATCTCTGAAAAACCATGAGAATGTTCAGCGCTTCAGCCTTGAGCTTTGCAGCAGCAAGCACAAAGGAGTCTACCGAATGCCGCACATGGACACATTACTATCCACAATGTCTGTGGCATTAAAGCAGTAGGACACTAATACATAAAGTTCAGATACAAAGACAATTATATTGTGTTCCTTTTTATCAGAATATACTTTTAGGAACTTTAAGAAAAGCTGTTTTAAGAAATTAAAAAAAGAAAAAAATAATGCATTGTTATGAGTGTTTGCTATACTGTACCATGCTTAGAGTGACCTCTCCCTTTTTATTATTTATATAAATGAAGAAGAAGTTTGTGGTTTGGGAATGACATCAATCAGAAATGGCACACCAAGTTACAGAGTAAGATACTGTAGGGTTTTCATCTGTACACTGCAAAGATGAGAGAGTTAATGACCAACGGTTGGAAAAGATTGACTTAATCCGCAAGCATTTGACTATTCTAAGGTTTTTAACATTGCTAACTTTTGTTTTTATCATTTACATGATATAAGTCACACAATGCTATTTATTATCAGGACGTCATGTCTTTTGGTGGGAAGTCAGGGTGAAGAGCTGCAACTTGAGCTTAGTACCTTCAGCAAACTTATATAGGATTCACAGACATTTCTTACAGAATACTGCATCAATACAAGCAAGCCATAAACCTATTCACCTCTGTCATCACCCACTCCTTCTGTTTTGTCTATGCAGGTCTTATCTTAAACAGGAAAGCTTTAACATGAGAAACAAATTGATAAACAACAAACAGGCCCACAGCAGAATTTCTTACTGCCTCCAGGATGATATATTTCTTTTATTGTGCTATATCCTGCTTCTCTCCAGCCTGAAACAGAGGACAGATTATCAGTCACTGGAGATATAACTCTTTGTTAGATGTGATTGTATCAGGCTGTATAACTGGAGCAGGTAGTGAATCTCACTGTATAGTAAACTTCTCATTTGTAGACCAGCTGAGACCCCCATCAAATGACCAAAGTTTAATGCACCACTGATGGTCTACCCAACAGGCAGCCATAAATTATTAAAGTCATTCAAATGCTAATCTAAATATTTTTGCAAAGGGGGGTGAACCCCCTACACCATCAACCTGGGGAGTCAGTTTACACATTCATGATTTCCATGGGAAAAGGTCATCTACAAAACTTTTGAATTCCTGCAGTACGCACACTACATTCTGAACATTACATCACAATCACCCAGGGTCCATTTATTCACATAAAGAATGTTAGGCGTGCCAGTACTATATTAATAGTATAGATTTAGGGGAGTAAATTAGTAACCATAGTTATGGACAGCAATGGAATGCAGTTTAATTTCTACATTATACTAATCATCAGAGATTGTTTTATTGCATTCCTGCTAAGCAGATGCTGAGAACTAGATTTATATTGTAGTATGGCTAGGAAATTTGCTAGGCAATCACGAGTTGTGACACATAAATGTCTAGAATGTAAATATATTAAGTTGTCAGGAGAAGTATACAGAAAGGGAACAAAGAAAGCACCATTTTCTTCTTTTGACCTTTAATAATAACTAGTCACAGCTAGTTTAGCCTTTAACCTTTGCTACTGAATATTGTTAACTGAGGGAATCTGGTGAGTGTTGTAGAGTGTTATAATATGAAAACAATGGATACTGCCATAAGAATCTTGTTCACTATCTCCAGAGAGAGATGACTGTGCATTACCAGACAGCATCCAAAGCAGACAGAAATATTTAAGGAGGGTACAATATCTGGTCCTTCTTAGGTGATCCATGGTCTGTGATGCCATGTCTATGAAATGTCATTTAAGAGTGGGTACCATGCAGCAGTATCATTATGCACTTGTGGCGATATCAGCTGTACAACACTGCCCTCTTCAGCTGTGTTTTACAGTTATAAACATGTGGAGATATCAGCTGTACAACGCTGCCCGCTTTGGCTGTGTTTTACATTTATGCACGTGTAGGTATCAGCTGTACAATGCTGCCAACTTTGGTTGTGTTTTCGCTTTGGCTGTGTTTTAAATTTATGCACGTGTAGGTATCAGCTGTACAATGCTGCCAACTTTGGTTGTGTTTTGGACTTATGTTCATGTGGAGATAGCTTTACAACATTGGCCGCTTTGGCTATGTTTTGCACTTATGCACATGTGGAAGTATCAGCTGTACAACGCTGCTCGCTTTGGTTGTGTTTTGCAGTTATGCACATGTGGAGATATCAGCTGTACAACACTGCCCACTTCAGATGATTTATGCACATGTGGAAATATCAGCTGTACAATATTGCCCATTTCAACTGTGTTTTACAGTTATGCACATGTGGAGATATCAGCAGTACAATGCTGTCACTTTTGGCTGCGTTTTACACTTACGCACTTGTGGAGATATCAGCTGTACAACACTGCCCACTTCAGCTGTGTTTTACAGTTATGCACATGTGGAGATATCAGCTGTACAACACTGCCCACTTCAGCTGTGTTTTACATTTATGCACATGTGGAGATATCAGCAGTACAATGGTGTCACCTTTGGCTGCGTTTTACACTTAGGCACTTGTGGAGATATCAGCTGTACAACACTGCCCACTTCAGCTTTGTTTTACATTTATGCACATGTGGAGATATCAGCAGTACAATGGTGTCACCTTTGGCTGCGTTTTACACTTAGGCACTTGTGGAGATATCAGCTGTACAACACTGCCCACTTCAGCTGTATTTTACAGTTATGCACATGTGAAGATATCAGCTGTACAATGCTGCCCACTTCAGCTGTGTTTTACAGTTATGCACATGTGGAGATATCAGCTGTACAATGCTGCCCACTTCAGCTGTGTTTTACAGTTATGCATATGTGGAGATATCAGCTGTACAATGCTGCCCGCTTTGGCTGTGTTTTACAGTTATGCACATGTGGAGATATCAGCTGTACAATGCTGCCCACTTCAGCTGTGTTTTACAGGTATACACACGTGGAGATATCAGCTGTACAACACTGCCCGCTTTGGCTGTGTTTTACAGTTATGCACATGGGGATATATCAGCTGTACAATGCTGCCCACTTCAGCTGCGTTTTACAGTTATACACATGTGGAGATATCAGCTGTACAACACTGCCTGCTTTGGCTGTGTTTTACAGTTATGCACATGGGGATATATCAGCTGTACATTGCTGCCCACTTCAGCTGTGATTTACAGTTAGGCACTTGTGGAGATATTAGCTGTATAATGCTGCCCACTTCAACTGTGTTTTACAGTTATGCACATGTGGAGATATCAGCTGTACAGCGCTGCCCGCTTTGGCTGTGATTTACACTTATCAGCTTATGGCGCTGTTTCGGCTCACCATTTTATCTTTCTCATCTTCGTTCTTCTTCATACATGTAATTTCCCTCATACTCAACCAGAAAGCCATCACACTGTTCTACCCCAATATCTTTCTTTCCCGGTACATTTCCTAGTCTCTTTTCACTTAGTTATGGTCTTAGCATGCTTCAGAGTGCCTCCTCATTTTAGATGCTGCATATTTAATTCAGGTTTAATGACCGGGAAAGTATTTGTTAGACAATGGTGCCTCAGTGGCTTAGATGGCCTGGAGCTTACTGAGAAAAAGGATGAATCACAAATGTAAGTTCTGTGGAGCAACAAGTTAATCACTGCAGGCTGGATGCAGTAAAACATAAAATAAAATTAAAATGCAGTTTTTAATTAAGCTGTACTGGTGGGGAAAAGCATTTAAAAAATCTACATAGCACTTTGGAAGCCACTGAGAAATATGAAAATTACTTTAGGAGGCTGACAACTGTAAAAAAAATTACTTTTCAGAACAGTTTTAAACCATATGACATGTAGTACAAGAAAAAAAATCAGTCAGGGAATATCATAATATGGCATCCAAGTACAGGAAGTACATGTCTGTATAGATCTGACAGGGTGAAGATAATGTTAAAGGATGGCGTGGCATCTATATCTTGAGATTAACAGCCAGATAAATTGCTAGAGCTGGAAAAGTGAAGATGGTGGCCTTGCAGAGTGATGTATGATGATAAAGCTCTTTCTCCAAATTTCACAAACAAAGGGATTTCAAAACTATCCAGTGATGGTGCCTTGCAGAGTAGCAGTAGAAAAGCAAAAATTGTTGTGGCATAACAGCTGTAAAACAGAAAGGTCAGAGGCACAGGAAAGTGGAGGAGACCTTTAAAATAATGTTTAGGAATGCGGAATGCTGCCAGCCTTATGCCAAGATTCAAGCAATGGGGGAGTGATTTAGGTAGTAGTGTTGCATCTGAACCTGTACACTGGTTCATTACTACATTAAAGGAATAAACACAAGAGGCCATAGCCTGATGCAATTTTCCATTTACTATGAGCATATATATCACACTGGTATGGTCATGAAGGCACGTACCTCTACATGCATGTGCACAGACATGCACTACCATTGTGTAGTTTAGACTTCCAGCTAGTCTAGCTGGGGAAAAGCATCTACTTATTACAGTCATAAACTCACGTAACTTACACATTTACTAATGCTGATTCTAATATTTATAGAAAAGTTGTTTCCCAAATGTTAGCTACATTTCTTTGCCATGAATGTTAGTAAATTAGCAGAAACACACGTTACAATACAGTAGATCTGAATGCATGAATCTGGCTGAGGGGCAAGTTCCATCACAGTATATTTGAATGCATGAATATACTGATTGATTATGAATTATATTGGTTACAGTACCTACTTCTGCTTTTCCTTTCTTATTTCTAACTCTACCCCTTTTATACTATTACTGCTAGCCACCTTCCCTTCCTCTCCAAACTCCTTTCTTGTCACTACAATGCCTTTTAATCCTAACCAAAAAAGTACTAACATACACTTCCTTCCATTATATCTTTTAACACACTTATTCACTACTTAGATTTCTTTACCAAGTACAGTAAAGCATTTATTTTATATCCGTAGTCTTTTCCTCTGCTTAACCTTTCACTTCTCCATTCCTTTCGCAGGTGCATACACCTTGTTACTACCAATCGTCTATTTCCTCTAGATCGTACTGAATTACATGGGATAGGGTTGGCACAGACACAAGGAAGTCTCTCTATGTCACAAGATTCCTGCAATTCTTAAAATCTCTGATTATTTAATGTATTTAGTGTTTTGTAACTATTACACTATATCACCGACTCCTCGTATATCACCTCAATATGCTCTTATTTTCTCTAATTCCCCATCTGTTATTGTTCTTCTGGCCTCTGATTCACTCTGCATAGGCAATAGGTATTACGCTGTTATTAAACCTCAGTGGAATTAGTGTCGTTGGTTAATTCTAACCCCCCATCTATTATTTAAGTACCTGAGTAACTTGGCCATTCTCTTCGTATTTTGCTTTATACTTTGGTCCCATTTTCATCTTCTAGGTTTTCACCCTGCATACTAGATATTATTTCAGCTTTGTTATTCTACTTAGTTCTTGTAACATACTATCTAAGTTTCCTGCTGTTTTCCCTCTCACTTCTGTTTGGAATTAAACCTTTGCTTATTGTATCAATTCTAGTGAGTAAATTTCCATAGTTTGTGATAATTTTACTGGCATTCCCCTTAGACTTTTCTCAAACCCAGCTCCTTTTTGAGCTGACTATAACTTATTTTGTTTTTTTCTTTGCCTGCTGCTTCATACGGCTCCATTTTCATACAATAGATTGCTCATTTTCCATTTCAGCATTGGTTTTCTAAATTTCCCGCCTCACATGATGCCTCATGCCATTTAAAACACTGTTTTCAGCATTTTGCACCATCTGTTTCATCTATCTGCCTCTATCCACACACTACCTATTGCTGCCCAGTGATGTATGAGCATTGTTTTTGCTTTTTGTTTTTCCTTTATTGTATGGAACTTTTGCTCAAACCTCAATGTATTTATTAATATTACAGAATCATAATTTCTACATGCAATCTCAATCAATTAATATTACAGTGTTATGATTTGCTCATGCAGTCTCAATCTTTACCTTTATGCTTAGCACCAGCCAAAAGAACATGTAGGTGCACTTGAGTATTTCCACCTAAATATATGAGCTACAGTGAAGTAACACTTTCTACTTGTGATTAGTTGTCTCAGCATTCAAGTTTACGAATGTTCAGCTAATTTGTTTTAAGTACCTTATACATCTGTATTGCACTCACTAGGAATTAACTATCAAGGCTATTTACTCTGAGAGTGTTTTTCCTATTTTATTTTTTGAAGGATAAATACGTACTATAGGGAATGAATACATTCTACTTATGATTAGTTGTCTCTGCAAACATGTTTAAGAATGTTCAACTAACTTGTTTTAAGTTCCATATACAGCAGATATACCTGTGTTTTGCACTCGCTAGTAATTCATTGTCAAGGCTTTTTACTCTAGGAATGTTATACCTATTATTTTTTGAAGGATGTTAACGTATGAAAGGACTAACAAGATATTATACTGGAGTTGCTCTGCTACATTTATTTGCCATGAATGTTGGTAAATTAGCAGAGACACAAGTTACAATACAAGGTATCTGAATGCATGAATCTGGCACAGGTGCAAATTCCGTCACATTATATTTGAATGCATGAATATACCGAATGATTGTAAATTATATTGGTTACAGCACCTACTTCTGCTTTTCCTTTCTTATTTCTATCTCTACCCCTTTTATACTGTTACTGCTAATGACCTTTCCTTCCTCTCCAGCCTCCATCCTTGTCATTAGACTATCTTTTAATTCTATCCAATAAAGTAGTAACATATAACCCTTCCCTTATATCTTTTAACACACTATTTACTGCTTAGATTTCTTTACCAAGTAAAGTAAAGCAATTACTTTATATACTTAGTCTTTTCCTCTGCTTAAACTTTCACTTCTCCCCCCTTTTCATATGTACATACACCTTGTTACTGCCCATTGTCTATAACCTCCAGATCGTACTGAATTACTGAATTACCCAGGATAAGGTTGGCACATACACAAGGATATCTCTCTATGTCACAGGATGCCTGCAGTTCTTAAAATCTCCTATTATGTAATGTATTTAGTGCTATGTAACTATTACACTATATCACCAGCTCCTAATACATCACCTCAACATGTTCTTATTTTCTCTCCTTCCCCATCTGTTATTGTTCTTCTGGCCTCTGATTTACTTTGCCTAGGCAACTGGTATTACTCTGTTAAACCTCAGTGGAATTAGTGTCATTGGTGAATTCTAACCCCCCCCAACCAAGGGCGCCCGCAGGCAGGTGCAAGGGGGTGCACTTGCACCCCCCTGGAACCGGATGGCTGAAAATGCAATTTTATTTTAATTAAAAAAAAAAAAAAAAAAAAACTTTTTTTCGTTTTTTTTTTTAAGCGGCGTTCCGCTTTAAGAATGCCCTTTGCATCGCGTTCCCCTTTAAGAATGCCCTTTGCATCCTTTCCGGTTGCACAGACGCAACAGGTCTTTGCGACCCGTTTTCATCTTCTGTGTCTGTGCGATCATTGGTTTACGTCTTTTACGCGCCTACCGGGGATTTGAATTGCAGAGGATGTTTGGACTATTAACGCGCCAGATGAATGTAGAAGGGAGAGGTAGGTGTGTGTATATATACATATTCAGTCATGCAAGATCTGATAATTAGAAAATTAGAAATTAGAAGTGAGTATAAAATGTATTTTAACTTGTACAAAGCTGCACTGTAAGACAGCAAAGGAACACAATTTTGGAAATTTTAACACAACAAAAGAGACTTTGAATGTTGTAAAGAAAGGCAATAATTTTCATTTTGTAAAAATGGTACCGCTTCGAATAAAAGATTCACACATTTTATGTAAGTACTCATTTCAGCTGCTTTAAGATGTGCCATAGAAAATATAAATATGGACACTCAGACAGGTGGTAGTGAGTTTTATACAGATGACCAAAAAAAGAGAATGAAACCCTTCAAATTTTCACATATTTTTCAAAGTTTTCAAAAGTACAGATGTAAACAATATTGCTTCAAGAGTGACTCTCCCAAAAAGAATGATGCAGATTAGACAATGCAATTCTTAATTAACCCAATTTATTTAGTTAATTAGTGCTTTTAATGAGGAAGTCCATCTAAATGAAATCCTTTCACAATCAAGGTAATGAATGAAAGTGTCATGACCACTACTACTTATACAAATATCATGCTTGAGTTAGGAATACATGAATATTCTGAATTATACAGTGACTGGCCATTAACATTCAGAAACAAGCACGCTGATTGGTCAGCCCAACCAGTGTGCCCATTGTAAATTGAGCATATACTAACAGCAAAAGTCCAGTTGAGTGGTCAGACTTTTTTTTTAATTGCTATCTCTTAGACAAGCACTAGTCTGAATGAAGGACTCTGAAATTAAAAAGCATGTCATTATTTTTTGACTTTGTTTCTCATAAAATGTATTTTTTTCTGACAAATCATTGAGGAACAGTCACGAAATAATGACAGGCATTTCAGTTTCAGACTTTCTTTCCATCAGACAATGGACACGTATTCACATTTTTCCAAATAAGAGGTACATACAAGGCCAGAGAAAACAAGTACAAGTATCCTATTTTTTGTTTATTTTTACTGGTTATTTATAGCACTTCTATTGTCTGCTGCATACTTTTCTAGCTAGTTTCACTGTGTGTGAGGTATTAACTGGAATTTTTCTATATTTGTTAAACACCTGTTTGGGTTTGTTTGTTCTGATTTTTGTATCTTCTGCTCCTCCTTATTCCCTTTCCACTTTACCAAAAAATGTTTAAACTTGTTTCCTGCCTTTCCTTTAAGTAGTCTAGTCCAGATACAGATTTGCTGTATCCAGGACTGTTTGTAAGCTTCTGAGCCCCCGCCGCTTAGCTAGGGTTAAACTATTCCCGGCGTCAAAGTCTGCTCCTCAAATTTTCCCTTAGAACTAGCCAGTTTTTAGTTGTAGCACTCAAATCTGTTTCTTTGAGCTCAGCACTTGTTCAGAACTCATTGTAAGCACTAAATAAGCTACAATTTACTACAGCACTCAACTTTCCTCACTTGTCTAGAGGAAAACAAGTTTTAGTACTTAATAAATAAGCACCTATCCAGGCATGTCTAAGGGTCAGCTACCGGTGTTTTCTCCTATCTACCTGATGAATCTGGGCATCCTGGGGCAATGCAGCAATTGCCTCATGTACACAGACAACCCTCTCCTCCTACCACCCAACACTATAACCTGTGAGAGATGCTCTTATATAGCCAAACTGGAACCAGAGCTCTCTTCAACCAAGACTGGACTAGACAGTCAAGAGGAGAGGGTAAACACTTGCACCACACCACACTCATCACATAGTCCCTCAAAACCTACACCAACAAAACACACACATAGAAACACAAAACACACACCTACATTCATGGAGGCTCTCAATAAAAATCTGCCCAAGCAACAGGGACTTCCAAAGCAGCAATGCAAGCAACCTCCAGCCCCCCAACACGACCCAAATGACACATAGCTCACAAACTCAGTGTGTCACTCAACCACAGCCCATAAGTCATAACAACATATCCAACACTCTAGTCATTGGTGACTCTATAGTCAGGCACACTGATGTTCCACTCCTCAGACTAAACAAGGAGAAAGTTACTATCAGCTGCCTGTTGGGTGCCAGGATCCGCCACATAATGCACAAACTCAAGTCACTCCACAACAAGTACAAATATGCATTTATATTTATGCACATACATAGTATATATGCTTGTTTTCATATATTTTGTTTAATGGTATTATATTAACTTTATATATATTTTTGTCGGAGATTATTAATATTTTATTTTATTTTGTTTTATAATGTGTTTTCATTCTATATTTAGTTCATGTTCATAGATTTGTAGCGGTGAGAAATGTCTATGCATTATCTAGTGTGCTCAAACCCATAGCGAATATAATGTATACTTGTAGGTTGCAATTGTAGCTAGAGTTCAGGTTTAATTACTGAGTGTATCTAAGCAATTGTGACTTTAAGTAGCTATTGGATTAATTGATTGATTGTTAAATTGAAAGTATGGTATTTCCTCTGTATTTGTATAAAAGGAAGTGTAGAATGGATGCATTTTAAGATCTGTTCTTCATAAAATCTGTGGTTTCTGTATTTTTGTGCCCTTGCAAAGCCAGTAGTGCATTGATGCAGTGGTAGCAGTGTTGCCTGACAGCTACATGTTCTTTGGTTTGATTCTTGGCTGGGGTGCCTTACCTACTAAAAGTTAGCTTTTGTTCCAAGTCAGACGTTCCTGGTTAACAAATGTTAAAAATGACACACATTTGAATATCAGACTTCATATTCTTCAGAAAGTGCATGGTAACACAAAAGCTTTTATTCTAGCAATTTTTAAGTGTATAAGATGGTTATTTGAAATTTGTCCCTATTTTTGGGACTGTATTCCCCCATTATTGGCTTCATCCAGGTTTTGTGCTAAGGTTGAGAGCTATGGTAAGAACTGAATATGCTTGGGGGCAGGGGGCTATATTCCCCCATTACTAGCTTTGTCCGGTTGTTTTTTGCTAAGAGATTGATGAGAGCTATGGTGAGAACTGAATTCACTGAATGTTTGGGGGCTGTATTCACCCATTATTGGCTTTGTTCAGGTGTTTTGTGCTAAGAGGTTGACAGCTGTGCTATGGTGAGAACTGAATTCACTAGATGGTAGCCATTTAAGTTTCCATCTTCCTCTTTCACAAAACAGCTTATTTGGCATAATGGTATGTTGCTCTGTTTTGCACAGGGTCCCCTGGGTTCAAGACGTGGCAGTGAAATATATGGTGGTAATGCAGCATTTTATTCTAGCAACTTTCCAACATTATACAAACAATGTTTAAAATGTGTCCCTGGTTTTTGCCCCCCCCCCCAATAAATTTTGGCTTTTTCCAGATTTCTTGTGCTGCAAAGTTCAGAGATACAGCTGAGTGTTAAGTAGATTTTACAAGGAGCTGAGAGCTGCAGGGGAACAAAAGTTTAGTGCTGCTTATGCTTAGTCTGCTTGCATTGTTAATAGCACAACAGCTAGTGTATTTGCTTTTGATGCTCAAGGTTGTGGGTTCTACTCCCACAGTAGATAGATGCATTGCTGATATTGTACTGTGTTATGAAAGGTGGATGCTGCAGTCCTTTTGGCAAAGATACCTAGTAACTATGAACCTGTTATCAGTTTGCTATCCATTCCCTATTGTGGTATTACTAGCTTATTTTTTAATGCATGCAACATAGGCAATTTATTCTTCAAGGGCAACAGGCACTTTATTGTAGATGAAACAATGACATATAAAGTTGTTTGCTAGCAGCAACCTCTTTATTAGTTACAGATGTCTTTAATGTGGATTTTACTACTACAGAGATTGTGCATATTTACTGATACTGGTGGACTATAGAAGGTTGAGTAGACTTTTATGATGGAAATGTTCTGAATTGGGCAGTTTTGTCATTTGGTGTATGCATTTTGTTTCATTGTTTACTGGAAAAATGCTTAAAACAATAAATTTAAAATGCCCTCTAACAACTGTACTATATTGTACAAAGAATATAATGTAATGCAGTCGGAAGGTGTATCAAAGAGCATGTGTATGTTTCATGTTCAAGGGGCCTATGATTTTGAAAATAGCCCAAAGTTAATATTTATCTGCCACTGGCAAAATGTATTTTCTTTGAATGTGGGTTTCAATGCTGTTTCAATGCATGTGAGTTTCAAAGGCAGAAAAGTTTTAATGCTAAGTCTATTTTCATTGTGAGACTGCATTGCTTTGTTTAACAGATATCTATTAGGGTTTGTGCTGTAAAATGCAAAATAAAACTTTCAAATGAAATCTAAATCATCGCAGAAGTAAAGCAGTATGTACATTACAGTGCTTATGGTAACTGGGGCAAAATAACCAAGGAATGCAGCATTGGAATGGCTGCAGGGGGGAGGCTCCATTCGACCATGATTTTGTGAGGGGGGTAGCAATCTCAGACAGCCCCGATTGAACTGTACCTCTCAGTTGCCCATATTTTTGTAGAATGAATAGATATTTGCTTCTTATTTTTGGTTTGTTCATCATACAATTTGTGATTTTCTAGCAAATAATTTAGGAATGAAGTCACTAAATGATGGACATTGAGTTTCAGATGTCATAACCTTCAGAAAAATGTATGCTAATGCAAGACCTGCTATTCTATCACTTGTCTTAAGTTTGTACAAGAACAATTTTTAGTAGTGTTTGTATGTTCTCCCAATATTTGGCCTTGTCCTGATTTCCTGCATTAAGAGGATGAGAGGTATGTGCAAATCGCTTTGTAGAATTAGGAATATCCAAACCTCTTCATTGTCCCCAGTTTTGGCTCAAAATGTTGATCTCCCTAATAATCCCTCCTCAAAATGGAAATTTTGGAAGAAAACGTGATTGAAGTCTCCTAGAATAATGTTGTTGGCTTAATGCATAGGGACACTATATTAGTTAGGTAGGAGATATGGACTGATGGGGTACATAGAGAGTTAGGTATGACACAGTAAGGAGTTTTGTTAATGCTAAGTTGTATGCAGAGGAATTCCACGTCATTATCTCACCTAGCAAGTCTGGAGATGAATTGTTCTTTAAGAATATGTAGACACCATCACCCTTTCATCTAAGGTGGTAGGCCTGAACTTGTGGCAGGTATTGAAATTCTGCATTAAAGGAGTGCTGTCATCGGTCTTGAACTAGGTCTCTGTGATGATGCATATATAGATGTTTTCCAGGGAAGCAGTGCTTGTAAGGAGTGGACTTTTTAGCTTAGGCTCTGAAAAGGAAATTTGTTATTTTCTAATTCATGTAGCTATAAAATTCAGTATAAAAGCTGTAACAGTTTCTGAATGCAAACACACTATTTATTAAAGCAGCATCATGGTAGGGAGTACTTCAGTACAGAGAGATTCAACTATATACATAGACATGAATTCCTTTATACCTTTCTGTCAAAACTAACACACACCATGGTCACACACAGTTTAAAGTTGTTGTAACTTTGAAAAAATCTATTTATGTATTTCTTGCACTAAGAAGTTGAGGTGTGTATGACAGATTCGGAGAGAGAGAGAGAGAAATGCCCTAGTTAGATCTAACAGGTGGAATTTGTTTTCAAGTGCATTTTCAAGGAATTATGAGCTTCAAGGGAAGCAAAGGTTAATGCTGCTCATGCTAAGTCTGCTTAAAATGTGCAACTGTTTTGTTTAGCAAATGGTATCATTATTGTGGTATAGAATTTTAAAGCAGTGTTAGGACAGTAGGAAGCATCTTGATGCAAAGGGCTGTAGGTTCTATTCATACAGCATGTACATTTGTATTTTAAGGGGGGGTATGGTACTGCTGTTCTTAGTATGTCCTCCTTTGGATGAGACACCTAATAACTATGAACCTGTTTTTCAGCTTGCCACCCATTCCCCATTGCAATATACCAACTTACCATTTATTTTAATGTAGCACAGGCAATTTATTCTTCAAGGGCAACAGGCAGTGAATTTGTAAAAGAAACACTGAAATATAAAGCTTTTTCTAGCAACAACCTCTTCATTGGTTTCGGATCTCTTTAATGTGGAATTATTCAGATGACTTTTACTTCTGCAGAGATTCTGCATATTGATTGATATTGGTGGATTGTATGACAGATGTTTGAGTGGCCCTTTATGGTTGAAATGTTCTGAATTGGGCAGGTTGTCATTATTGGTTCATATGATTTGTTTCATTGCTTAAAGGAAAAATGCTCAGAACTATAAATTTAAAATGCACTCTAACAAGTGGTGCTGTATTATACAAGGGATATAATTCAATTATTATGTAGTATAATTAATACAGTCAGGAAGGTGAATCAAATAACTTTTGCATGGTTCTAAAATGTGTGCAAGGAGCCTATGATTTGGAAACAGGCCAAAGGTAAACTTACCCTGCCACTGGCCAGATGCATGTTCGTTGAATGTGGGTTTCGATGCTGTTTCTGAATGTGGGTTTCAAAGGTAGAGAAGTTTTAATGCTGTTTGTTTTCATTGTAAGACTATTGCTTGGTTTAGGTTTAGTAAATGTCTATCAGTGTTTGTGCTATAAAATTTGAAATAAAAGTTGTAAATGAAATCCAGATATCTGTAATCATTGTAGAAGTAAAGCATAAAACAGTATGCACACTGAGAGATTTGAACAGTGTCTATGACAAATGGGGAGAAATAGCCAAGTAATGGGACACTGGAATGGCTGCGTGGGCAGGGGATGGGGGTGGGGCTTAGTGGGCGGGGCAGCAGAGGGGGTGGGGCTGTGTGGGTGGGGCTTGGTTTTGCACCCCCCTGCAAAAAATCCTGCGGGCTCCCTTGCCCCCAACTACTATCTAAGTAACTCAGTCAGTCTCTTCATATTTTACTTTATACTTTAGTCCCATTTTCTTCTTCTAGGTTTTCATCCTGCACACTAGATATTATTTCAACTTCACTATTCTACGTTTTCCTTGTAAAAGTACTACCTAAGTTTCCTGCTATGTTCCCTCTCTCACTTGTGTTCGAATTAAATCTTTGCTAATTGTGTCAGTTGTAGTGAGAACTAGCAGCAGTAGATTTCTGTACCTTGTGATAATTTCTCTGGTTTTCTCCTTAGCTTTTTCTCAAAACCCAGCTTTTATTTGAGCTGACAGTAACTTCCTTGATTATTTTTTCTTTGCGCACTGCTTCAACTGGATCTAGCCCACTTCATTCACCTACCCTACCCCTGTTCCCATACACCCTCACTTCAGAGAACACATTTATGACATAGGCAAACAAAGCAGAAGTAATGCTCTGGCCAAACATGTAGTGAATACTAACAACCAACATAAATGTAAGTTTATGGCCATTGCTAGGAGTTTTGCGAGTAAAATGGGGGGTACATGTAATAAAAACAGAGGAAATGGAAGCTAGATGGATAGTCTTATTCAGATCTGACATGGGATGCGGTCTTAATGAACAAATACCACTGAGACCAAAGTTAAAAGCCAGACCCCTACTTAGGTAAAGTAGTTGTTTTTAACAATATGTATTTTAACAATGTTTTTATAGTGCACAGAGTATATAAGAAATATTTTATGATTATACTTTTTATGATTTTCTTTGAATATTTAGTTGTTTTATGGTTACCATATAGCTTTAATATTTTATAGTAATGGAGTATATATAGACATGTGATGTAGTGTTGTCATGTGATGCATTCAGCAATGCTTAAAAATATGATGTGAAAGCGCTTGTGCCTGATTAAAGCTTTATAACCTGGAGCCTATCTTGTGTCCTCCTGTTGTTCTTGGATCGATTATATTTATACTTACCTTATCTCCTCCCCTTTCAACAGTGTATCCAATTGTACATAGCCTCTTATCCTTCTCTAACATACCACTCTTATTTTAACACTCCACTCTGAAACATTTAATCTCAACTATTTAATAGTTCTCCACCCAATAGACTCTAGTCAAACACTCTCTTACTACACAATCCCCCTTTTTCCTGTTAAATTCCTTCAACATGGTTTACTGTAAACCTGCCACACTCCTTCTCACTTCCCCTACTCTATTACGTCTAACACATTCTACTTCAATCAAAACCCCCAAAAATCATTATAATAGAAAAATCAACTACATCCAACACAATCTTTGAAAAGCAAAAAGCTGCTCTAGCATATCATCCAGCCTCTTTGATTCATATATCCTAGTATTTGCCAAATACAAAATTGAACAAGCCTGTTTTAAACTGAAACTACTGTTCCTCACAAAACTAAAGCAAATAATAAAACCTACTCACCTTCACCACCATTTGAACACCATAAACTGCCTTTCAAAAATCTTCCATATAAATAATAGCGTATGTGGGGGCAAAAGCTGCCCCATCGCCGTGCCCTTCCGTTGCAAATAAAACAAATTTTTCCACTTAAAATAATTGTGAGTTAAACAAAATTGCAAAAGAACTAGCAAAAAAGCAGAACGAGGTCCTTCCCCTAACATGCTGGCTAAAGGTTTCATGCCCCATTTCCGATCTATATTAGAATATAGAGCATTCACATCCACTGTAGCCCAAAAATAATCCTCTTCCCAGTCCAGATCCCTCAACTCTATACACACTTCATTAGTATTTTTAACATGTGAAAGGAGCCTGGCTAAGAATTTCTTCAAATGAAAATCTAGAAAAAGACCAACACGTCCAAGATAGGAACCTATCCCAGAAATAATAGGCCTCCCTGGTGGATCAACAAGACTTTTATGAATTTTGGGAATGGCATATATAAAAGGGTCTTTAGGCTACTTAACAATTAGTTTTTTAACGTCCAAAGATCTCAAAAAAAACGAGCCTCTCCCCACATTCCAAAATATCACACAGTTCCTGACAAAATGTTTTAACTGGGTTACAGGGTAGCTTACTATAGTACATTTCATCATCTAAAATGTTCTGTACCATCTGATCATATCATACTCTATTCAACACTACCCAGTTACCCCCCTTGTCAGCAGGCTTGAAAACTACTTGATCCAAATTGGAACGCAGACCCTGTAACGCTGCCATTCCTCTTTATTAAGATTATAAGACTTGAAATTTTTAACAAAATTAGCAAATTCATGTTCAACCTTTTTGCAAACGGTGTTTTCAAAAGATTAATAGCAACGCATTGCTTCAGAGGCATAAAATAACTTTCAAAAGAGAAAAGAGGCAGTTCCAACAATCTATAACACGTGGCAACCCCCCCCACAATATCACCAAATTCAGAGCAATCTTCATTACTCAAAATATTTTCACATTCTATGCATTCATAATATGTTTCAGTTTCATAAATACTAAAATTTAACAATTCATCCTCTACTATGACATTCTCATTACATCGTTTACTTTTTCCAACATTTTGTTTGCATTGAAATATACTTTCAAGTGCAATTTTCGGCAAAACCTTTTGACATCAAGAATTACATCAGCCAGAGAAGGAATTCTTATGGGAACAAACTTAACCCCATGCAAAAGAACCATTTGAGCTACTTCAGATACATTTATACCAGATAAGTTCACTATTTTAAGTTCCTGGTTAAAAGTCTCATTATGGCCAAAACTCATAACATTCATAGCATTCCCATGATTAATTTGTGAATCAGTTACATTATCAGACAAAATTGTGGGAAATTTTACTTCAAACTGCTGCTGTTGATACTCTATTTTTTTTGTGGAGTTTTGTGTGTTTCTAATATCTGCAGTCACAGAAACATGATTAAAGCCACACATCCAAGAAACTGAACTGCTTCCACCAGGATATAATATAACAGCAGCTAGAACTCAAAAAATGGGAAGGGGTATGCTTAATTTATCCCAATTTATTTACAATACTTCCTTAATCTAAGCCCATTCCCACATTCAGTAATACTGAAATTCTCATAGCCTTTTTAAAAATGAATAAAACTAAGCAACTATGTGTTAGTCCTGTATATTCCTTCTGTCCACAATATTAAAATTCTAGAAGACATCCTATCCTGGATTTTGCAAAATATATTGAACAAAACAATCATCATGGATGACATTAATGTAATTTGGCAAAACTTAATATAGCCTTCCCAGCAAACAGTATAAATCTTTATGGATATACACAACTCATCACAACACCAACTAGAACTCAGAAAAGCAGCAACCCAGGATCAATTCTGGAATGTATCTTGGTTTCAGACCATTATAAATTCTCCAGTTCCAGTACTCTCCCAGATATTTTAAGTGACCACCTTCCCACTTATACTTACAGGACTACCGCCCACTCATCCAAAAACCATAACTATAAAACCTCCCATAATGTATCTAACTTTTACCAACAACTTTGTATTAGCAGACTTAGATCATTAAACTGGTCCATTCTAAAAACTTTACCCTTAGATGATGCTGTCAGCCACTTTAATAAATTATTTCTTGATACCCTCAATAGCTTAGCCCCACTTCGTACAAAAAGAACAAAAAACAACCATGCACCCCGGCTAACCAAATTTACAAAAAAACTTACTAGTAATTAGGGATAAAGCCTGGAAGGATTGGCAAAGGAACAAAAATTATACAAACCTGCAAATTTATCGACAATTATACAACCAAGCAAAAAAAAATGGTAAATAATGACAAAAAGCAGTACTTCTCACAACAATTAATCTTCCACAAAAACAACCCAAAAATTTTTTGGCATACCGTCTCTTCACTCCTCACCCAGGATCCAAACAAAACCCATCTCCAGCCGCTGATAAATCCCCATCCCAAAGAGAAAATGCATTTGACACCCATTTTATACAAAGTATAGTTAAATTAGTCAATGATCCTACTAAAGCCATAAATCCTAACTCTACAAACATTCTCAGCCATCTCCTTCTTGAACATCTTCCAAACACTCCACACCTTCAAACTTCTTTTCCTCTCTACTACCAGTACCCACATGCTATATACATAAACTACTACTCAAATTAAAACCTTGTTGTCCTTTCGCTGACATCCTCCCTTCCAAATACTTGAAACTTGCTGCTGATGCTATTGCATACCTGGTTAACATTCTTATCATAGATCCATCATAGAATCTCACACCCCTCCCTTTGAAAGAAATCTCTCATAACCCCTTTACACAAAGGAGGGAAATGTAATGAATTAAGTAATTATTGACCCATCACCATCCTGTATTCCTTATCCAGACTGTTAGAAAAATGTGTACATAAACAACTCCTTGACCACCTTATCCAGAACAAATTATTTACACCCACCCAACATGGCTTCAGGTCATATCACAGCACAACAACTGCAATGATCTCCTTTACAGATACAGTTAACATAGCAAGAGACTCTGGCCAAATAACCTCAGTAATACTTCTTCGTCTTTATAAGGCCTTTGATACAGTGTCACACTCCAAACACTTACAGAAACTTTCTTCTCTAGGTCTTTCTCCACCAACTCAACAGTGGTTTACCAGCTATTTGGCTGACAGACAGTAATGTGTAAAATGGCAAGGCCACCTCTCAAAATACCTAACTGACAACACAGGAGTTCCACGACTGTCAATTCTTGGACTCCTCCTCTTCAGTACCTTTATAAATAGCCTTCATACTGCCTCCCATCAAAGCTCCTTAATCCAATACACCAATGACTCTACTGTTACCTCCTCCTCTAATAACATAGCACACCTTCAGCAAATAACCCAAACTGCCTTCTCCTCCATAGAATCTTGGTTCAGCAGTGCACAACTTCTGCTTAACCCCAGGGAAACAAAACTCCTCCTTTTCAGACCTAAGAGACTCTCATCTGACTTTAACATATATTCACTAAAATAATACTGACATTGAAATGGTTTCACATGCCAAATTATTAAGATTGACAATAGGTAATAAACTTACCTTTGATCTACATATACACAACGCAATCAAGCAAGAAAACACACTATAAAATAGGAATGCTCTATTGGCACAAAACATTATGGATACAGCCACCAAAACAACACTGCCTCAACTTACCTACTCCCCTCTTTACTTTATGGGGCCACTATTCTGACCAATCTTCAGATTACTCTAAAAATACACTTGAATCCTGTTACAATAAAATCACTAAATTTGCTATAGGTGCATCTTGCTACAAACACAACTGCACTTGTGTTAGTGCACTTAACTGGCTTGAATTCTGGGCTCAAATTGCCACATCATATAAGCCATCTTCAGCTAACAATCACCCACAAAATTGTATATCAACCTGATAACTGCCCTACATTAAATGCAATTCTCCACACCTACATACCCACTAAGGCTCTCCTTTCTGAAGATAAGCAACTAGTAACCCTATATAAAGCAAACAAAAAAGCTGGACAATGTCTATATTTCTACACTATAGATAAACTTTGGAATGCCTTACCTATGGAAATCAGAGATATATCAAACCTCAACAGATTTAAACTCACAAGAAAACATTTTCTTCTTAAGTCAAGTATATGCCCCTGCTCCAAAACTAGTTAGTACTCATCTCCACTTCCCCCTTACATTTTCCCCATCCCCACCTCTTTCTCCCCGTACCCCTACTCTTCATCTTTACTACATTAACTACCCTTCTCCCACCCTCACTGCTCTAACCTCTTTGCTTGCACCTTTAACTCAACTATAGCACTCCCACCTTTACCTTTCCTACTTCAACTACCTTTTCCCCACTCTTTTCATCTACTTTGCAGCCCCATATGAGGGTCACTATGCCGCTCTAGAAAAATACACTTTTGCTGTACCCTATTGAACTTTATCCAGAAAATGTATAGTCTGTAATCACAATGTTTTTTCATATGCTACCCACAATGTTTATTCTATATGCCTGCCACATGATAGATTTACTTGTAAATTCTCATTTGTATACAGAAGATTCTTCTACACCAGTATACCTCCTTTTTCTTTTTATTAACATAATGGGAGCATGGTAAACATTACTAACATGTTAGTTATGCTTGTGAAGCTTATCATATACATATGTTTATTTACTTCTTAACTCTTTCCCTGTACATTAACTGTTGTCATGCTCTTGTTTGTAAATTTTATGATAAATGTCATTTTTTGCTTTGTTCCATATTTGCTATATTTTTTCTATTGTGGTGCTTTTCTCACCAGGCCTCCTCTGAAAATGGGTTTCTAATCCAGTCAGACTTTCCCAGTTACCAAATGTCAAAATAAATAAATAAATAAAGTGTTATTCATTGATATTTGACCCAAAGTTGCCTTCCAATAATGATGCTTATCTACCATGTTTGTAATAATCTTTGACCCACCACAGTTTCAGTTTCTGAAAGGATATGCTTAAGTGCTCTGGACAGTATTTCTGTGGCCCTACTTGGATTTGGGGGTATCTGTTGATTTAACATGTCTATTTTTGACACTGGAGTCCCTGAATATTTGTCTTTTCTTCAAAGAATCTGATACTGGGTAGTTATCCTCGTGGGTACCTATTGGCTCATCTACCTTTCGTGGGGGGGGGGGTGACAGAGAGCTTTTTCTTGAGGGTGTATGTCTGGTTGTCTCATGTTTAGATTGCATTCTTATGCTTATCCCTCCTTCTGAGGATATAGCTGTGGGCAACACTCACTGCAAGAGAGTGACTAAAATTACATGTCCTTTGAGTAGTGTCCGACTTTGGGATTGGTTGTGGCTGCACATCTGTCTTGCGTTATTGGCTGTAGTCACTCATCTGTCTAGGGTTTTGGCCCCTGTCACCCATCCATCTTTGGGTATGGCTATAGTCATGCATTTCACCATCAATATATAATCTTGTAGTTAGTGTCACTTATTTTGGAAGGTGTGTACTTCAGATCTGGATGATATCACTTCTGCATTTATAACCTTCTCATTACTGGTAATATATCAGCTAGCACCTTCTTCATGCTACATGGCCTAGTCTCCATTTATCAACTCATGTACAAGCACATATTGCCTCTATCAATGCTCCTGTCTGGGCTGTCATTGATGCACTTAAATTGCTTGTTATGTGCTGTTCTGTAATCATCTAGTTTCATTATACCCAATCTTGACACCTAGTTTTTCTTCATAAACAGCACTCGTGAAATTACATCTGTGACTGCATATATACATTTTGGTGTGCTAGTACATATTTGTCTATCTTAGGTCCTAATGGCTTATGTTCAGGTCTGAGGGCCATGATTATGTTTGCAAATATTTGAATAGATATGTCTGTTGGCCCATTTGAACTTGCTAATTAAGAGAAAATATGAAATGCTTTCTCCGTCCCAGTTTTTCAAAGGTTTTAAACTCTTCTGAAGTTAACTGTGGGTCACTATCAATGATGATATGTTTTGCCTGTGATATAAATAGGTTCTGCTGGAGAGATAGTTATGTATCTCAGAGACTACCATGTCTGTGGAACAGGCTCCCCATTCATGTGAAGCAGAGTTCCTCCCTAACCCAATTCAAGTGCAACTTGGGCAATTGGATGGGAAAATGGAAATTCATCCCTGACTTATGTCTCTAACGGACACAGCTAACCTGTAAATGGCTCATCTCCCAAATTCCTGCTTACACTTATCAAGGTTATCAGAACTTGTCAGAGATTTGGGGGTGCATGACTAGGCCTAAAAAGGCCCTTGTGGTCATTAGCCTAGTAAACACCTATGAACCCATGAGTCCTTACAGGAATCATTCATAGCACTACAGCACTTTTCTCTGAGATGGTTCAAGACATGCAAATATGTCCTGGCCATTTAACATGGGCATTCCCAGCAATTAAAAACACTAAATACATAAATGTCCTTTTGAAATCTATATGGCTACACCACCTTGATGATGAAGGTCATACCATGGAATATGAATGTGCTTGTGATGGTGCATTTTGAACCCTTTTACATCCAATACTGACTTTGCTAACGCTTCCATTTGTTTACCAGCTCCAGGACAACACAAAACTATAAGCCAGAGACTTCATTTTCACAGTCCACAAGTGTATGTTGAATCCAACTTTCTGGCAGATAACTAAGGGGGATACCATTCCTAATCCACACAACGGAATCCTTTGACAAGTGAGTAGTTGTTCCTTCCTACCTACAAATAAAGGATATAATAAAATGTAGCCTTTAGCCCATTATTTTATGACAGTTTCTTATACCTGTGAGTTTGTTTTTCTATTGTATTAATTTGTTGGACACTAACCACTATTCCACTGTTGTTACTGTTGTGCCCAACACTGAATAAACAACGTGGAGAATGCTGATGCTGTTTACATCTTTTGAAGTTATAGCTAATGATTTCCTCTGTCCTGATGCTTCTACATGCATGCGAGTATGCACTTGCATGCACGCAGGTGAGCTCATACGCACACTACTGAATGCACATTAGCACCTGCATTTAGCACAGCTCATCACACACAGACAACTATTCCAGTATTGTCATTGTTGTGCCCAACCTGGACTGTATGATTCAAGGTCTGAAACTGCCAAACTCAGTTGTTACCTTACTCCAGGCTGCCTTATGTGGACCATCAGCCTACAGAAAGTTTGCCCCTTACCTTATGGAAAGACAAAAGAAAAAAAAAAGTACAATGCAGATGAAGAATTTGTGAAAATATCATCGTATGAAAAACTTTTATACAGTGAAGGAAATCTGGCAGTCTCCCCTCCCCTTGGATAAGAAAATCCTTACATGTTTGTTGTAGGGTGCTATACATCAAATTAGATGGCATCCCTAAGGATTTAATCTGAGTATGGTCCCATAAATATGTATATCTTCTTCTAACTTTTACATTTGGGAACTAGTTGAGCTGCAGCTCCTTTGTTTTAGTTTCATTCAATGTATAACCCAAGAGCTCACCAAATCCTGTGTACATTCTGTCACAACCACTACAATATCTGTGTCAAGATCCCCTACATAAAAGGATTACCAGCATGTAGTGAAACATTATAGTCCTGCAAGTTTTTCTAGATAACAGTTCAATGCAAGGTACAAACAGAATGGGGAGAAACATCAGTTCTAGTAGAAGCCATGGGATATCTTGACCTACCTGACAATTTGCTAACTTCATCTTGCATATACATTTTGCCAGTTAATCTGATAAATTATTATAGAAAGCCAAACTTTTTCAGAAACTTTAAACATACACCCCCAATTTACTGTATCAAGTATCTTGTTATCATCAAGACTTGATTTCTAAATATGGCATAGCTGCTTTATTGCCATAATCAGTTATGAACAGGGACTTTAATATGTTGTCAGACATTTTACAGACCAGGATGGAACCACAATGATTAATCCCTATGAAGTCCAGCAGGCTTCATGCTAGTCTTTAGCTCATGTAGCTATAAATAACTTAGTCTCTACTCAAGACTGGTATAAGTTTATAAGACACTATAGATAAAGGATATTTTTCAGGTTTCCGAATAATTGAAATTACAGCCTTCCTCTAGCTCCGGGGAAATTTTCCATTTGTATGGCATTATTAACTATGTTAACAAGCTCTTGAATAAACGTAACCTTAAATTTCAGGGGCAACCTCTCTGTATCCAGGTACTGCCTTTAATGCATCTTTCACATTTTTGTCAATCTCCTCTGCCATTATATGAGCCATGAAACTTGCCCCTGCTCTGCAGTCATGCTTTGCATCTCAAGCCCATTGATTGCCAAGATAGTATTACTCATTTCAAAAATAATGTCTATTTATGATGCAGGCTCTGAATATTAGTTTCAACAACTTTAGTTACCTTTGACATCAATCATACTGTTTCTGAGACATCTTAAAAGATAGAGAGAGAGAGAGAGAGAGAGAGAGAGAGAGAGAGAGAGAGATGACCCTCAGCTTCAGCATATGAGCCCTAGTATATGATATATATAATATATTATTATATTATCAGTATAGTGTATTCTCTTTTAGAATGAGGAAGAAAATAGATAATTAGATTAGTGGATGTCATCTCCTCCTAGACATTTTATGAAGAGGTCTTAGGAAGTGAAATATCCCTAATGTCTTTCTCCAGGCAGGAGATGTCCTGGCAAGAGCTTTACTGTTGGAATAAGGAAGTCTTGTTTTTTCAGCCTTCCTACCAGCAGCTTCCCTTGCATATGTCATTCTTTTAACTGATACTGAACACTGGGATGGTGATCTAGTACAGATGTGTCTTCATTTTACACATCTCACAAGTTCACAGGTAGCTGTTAGGCTTGAAGTCCAGGCACCACTGAAGAACCTAGCCCAAGTTTGCACATCAGTCCAAAAGGACTGAGTGAAGGACACATAAGCCATGCATAACTTTACATATTTCAGAAAAAAAACTTTAAAGTGTGACACTTAAGCTGAGCCAAAAAGGATTCCTTTGGGGGCTGTGTCTTAAAGGTCTGCACCCTCTTTCCTACACTTTTTCCTGAAGTTCAGGACATTTGGCAACAAAGAAATTAAAGCTACAGAGGTTTGACTGATTTCTTGCAGTAACACCTATACAAGAGGGAATGTCAGTGAAATGGTGAATGACAGTAACTCATGCAATGTTAGTATATACAGTACACAACACCTGTGAGAAGCACATTAGAACTTACTGTAACGAAAAATGTCTGACTGTTTCAATGAGCAGAGAGACAAAAAGCAGTGAAGCAGAAGGGTCTGTGTATCAATTAGATTTGTTTTGCTGATCATCTGCTGAACACTTGCAAATTCTGTTCTGGGACTGTTTTGCACTTCCTCTATATTTCTGGACCTAAAACCAGGCTGACATTTCCATTCTGTTACCCAAGTGGCTCTGCTTCCTGCTATAATGTTGTTTGGTATATGTGATTAAATAAAAATGGGGAATCTTGGTTGGGTTGATAGGAATTCAGAATTTTTACCTACCCATTTCCAAGGGACTCTGCATATTATTACTACACATTTTCTTTCTTAATCAACTAAATGGTCCATAATGACTTATAATGACCTATCTTACCTTTTACCCTAGAAGAATTGCATCCCCATAGATGAAGATACACATAAAGACTCTTGAGCTAGAGAAAACATGGCATATGAGGACCTCCCACCGATGCATGTCCCTCACTATCTTCAAATCTTAGACAAAGGGATGGGAAAGCCACAAATGTACCCCTCACCTAGTGCCCCCCCTCCCCCACACACACACACAGTCCCTTATGGACAGTTGAAGTAATTGGTTGGGTGTATCATTGAATGTTCAGTGGCCAGGGTTATAAAGGTTTAACTAGTTTATTGAGCAGTAACAATCTATGAACCAACAAGGAATGGGCACATAAGTATCATACTTGTTGAATATATTTGCTGTCTTTGTGTTGACTTCATTGAGTTTCAATCAGGCCTCTTGCCCTAGTAGTATATGTCTATAATTTACTGTAAAGAGTCAGCACCCATTCTCTCTTAACAGGGAATCCCGTACTTCTAACATAAGAAAGTAACAACCTGAGAAACTGGATTATTATTTTTCAAAATTATCCAATTTAACCTAGAGATGAAAATGGAGGACATGAGAAAAATAATTGTCCTGTGCTGTGATTAACATTTACTAGGTACAGGCACACCAATACAGTTTTTTACAGTAAATTACCAAAACAACCTTGGAAACTGTAAACAATGTTAAACTTCTACTTAGTCAAAATTGATAATAACAGGAAGAAAGAGAAAGTGAGTCAAGAAAATAGCCAGTTTAGTACACAGATTCTAGAAGGAGCTCTGAAATTCACATAATACACTCAGTGGAAGAAATAGGAGGAAGTTCCATGTCCTTTGGATTCTTCCAGAATGGGAATGTGGGAATGTGTGTTTGATCTGAATGCTATTTATCCAATTGAATTTATTGCTGAATGCCACTTTCAGCAAACGGTGTTGTCTTTTCTCCACTATTGTGTGATCATGGAGTTTGTATCTATAAGTTGGGGTGGGGATCTCCCCACAAATGGAGGGTGCAGAGGGGATTGCCCCCCTGCATAAATAGCTTAAAGTCTTATTCACTGAAAGTAGCTTTCAGTGATTTCTTTTTGCTGTTTTGCCCATTGGACAAAAAGCATTTGAGAAATAATCATGAAGCTATGACTGCTGGGATGGTAGTGCATTTAACTGCAGCCTGGAAAGAAAATTGATACAGCCAGTATAAATATAATTGTGAAATGTAAGGAAAAGGTATGAAACAATATACTGAGGTTAATTCTAACAGCATGTGACAGTGTAAATAACTAATCAAAGTGAATTTCAAACAACATATACAGAAAATCTGTGGAATTGGGAGTGCTCTGTTGGATTACAAGCTCAAGCTACCATTTGGGGGCAGACTGCTATATTAGCAGCAAGCAACAAATACCCCTTTAACAACTTTTACTTTTCTCTAGACTTGTATTACTCTTTTTTCTGTTCTTTTTCCTTTCTCAGAAGGATTAATTTCCATGCTTGGGTCTATATCAGAACATCGAAGGCTGATAAGTCCAAAGCTCACAACTTCGAACTGCAAACCTCGCAAGCTGACAACATCGAACTGCAGAATGGAGATTGCCATAGAGTGTGGGAAGGGAAGATTTCCCTTTACTGCACTATAGTGCGATCTTGGAGTTGGTATATTTAAGTAGCGGGGTGTGTGGGGTTCAGGGGGGCTTGCCTCCCTGCATAGAGCGTTTTTTTTTTTTTTTTTTTTTGGGTAGTTAGTATTTTTTTTGCACATTTGATGTTGTCAGCTTTCGAGGTTTGCAGTTTGAAGTTGTGAGCTTTGGAGTTGTAAGCTTTCAATCATCTGATATAGACCCACATGCTCTACATGACATATTTATTTTTTTGCCACTAGCTGCACATCACTCATTATGATCAGCTATAAGCAGAATGCATCTTGCAGACCTCAGGCTAATTATAAGAGTTATCTCTTGTGCTGCATTAACAGCTTTGAGTGTGCCACTTAACTAGATCAAAACTTGTGGCCTGCTCCATGAAATGAACAATTGTGCATTGTATGCCTCTACCTGTTATTAAAATGAAAATAATCCTCAGGCGTGCACAGACTAGAACTTACTAAAATTATTTCCTAGTAAGAATTGTGAGTAATAATTATTAGTAAGTGCATTCAAGGCTACTGCAGAAAAGGTCCATGTACAGTAAAAATATGCTCAAAAACAGAAATAGTAAGCAAAATTACTGTTAAATTTGGACAGTTTACCACCGTATGTTAGTATCAATATTTGTGGGTATAAACTGAAATATATAACAGAAATAAACATCTGATCTACTGTAGCTGCAGTTGAAAGGGAAAGCAGAAAAGCAGCTATGCACGTACTTTTCCACCCTGTTAAGTATGAATGCTCATACTGGTGAGTTATCATAGTGCGTTACTGGTATATTATGAAGTGGTATTTGGAACACTTGACTAATTTTTCCACAGTCATGCCTTTCACGCTTCATTAAAACCTCCCTAAAACAAACACATGGCTACAAACACGTGCACTCCTCACCCCACCCCTTTGTCTTTTTGCTAAGTCTAATGACAGAAACATTTAGTAGATTGTGTATTAGCTGCAGATGAAGGTAAGGCTTTTCATTCCCAGTGTGTACATTAAACCTAACTGTATGACTTATTCCCCATCTATCATTGTGATAAATACCAAGGATAGTTGTCTGCAATTACAAGCTAGCTGAGTGGTGAAGGGCATGCCAGAAGTTCTCCACAAAAAATCTGTGAGGCTACAAGAACATAGTGTTTATTATTAGACTGTGTTTATTTTCCTTTTCTTTTTGTAAACTGTTAGGCAGATTATAATGAGATTCAGCTATGCCAAACAACAGTTGTTGCATTTATGCCATTTAAATAGCTATAAAGTTGAAGGTTATTAATATTAATCCCCCTGTTACATGGATACAGTCTGGAACATGAAGATCGATGTAGTCACTCACTTATTTCTACAACTGGGTGCGTTGCTATGCAGACACTATATAAATCATAATGCGTATAGATTTTACAAGTTAAAGAAAAGTTGTTTTTTTTGAATGAATGTCACGATGTGGAAAAAACATTGAAAGTATATCCTGTGGTGCATGGATAAATGCATTATATTCTTGGCTTTCAAATCCTAGCACTACAACTTCATTTGAAAATTAAAATGATGTGAGTTTTCATTTAATGTACTGATTTATTTCAAAACAGAAAACAGGTATCTTGATTTTTCTGGCTCAGCCTTTGTAGTATTTCATTAGAAACTGTTCCCCTACCAAGAGCACTTAAGTAGAATGACTGTAGAATGGTAAACATTTCCTGGGATATTCTACTGAAGAGGTTTAAATTGCATTCTTGAATGATGGAAAATTTTCTGAGGTAAATTCTAGGTAGAAATCTGGATTTGACCTTTTGATCCATGTTGAAGACATTTTTTTTCCATTTTTATTCTCACCTTCTGCTAGTCATCGAGACCCTCTTCCTCTGTTACAGTTCATTCATCATTATAGAGGCAAACGCCAGGCAAGAGGGCCATCACTGAGGCTGTAATCAGGAGATGGTTTATTTTTTTTAACTCTTTGCTGTGCAAGCCCAGTAATATATTCAGTGATCGGTGTGCAATGGGCATTAGCAAGGGCATATCACTTTCTTCCATGAGCGACAGAATCCAACCATGCCCCTCCTTGAATCCAGAGATTCATCCATGTGAATGTGTGTCCCAAGCATACGCTTCCACACCCAGCCTCCAAAAAGAGGTAAGACAGCTAAGTCATGTCACTCACCCCCATACCAGTTATAGCATAATATGTATGCTATAACTGCTACTCAAACTCAGACCATCTGGGTCATTGTTGGAGCTTTGTCCCTCTATGTCAACAGAACTAGCAAATTAAAGGCATCTGTTGAAGTCTGTTTTTGTGTCTGCCCATTCAGTGACACAGGAAGAGCTCACTAGTTATATTCAGTCTTGGTTCTTCTTGATCTCTCATTAACATACGACATAAAAGATCATGGTCCAGAATTCTTAGAAAATAGGCACTTTAGCAGAGCAGCTATGCAGGAGATCAGAGCTTGCTTTCAATATTTTGCCACCCAAGGGGGAGTATGTGGCAAAGTTAGAAATTCTCTTTCACTGTCACAAATGAAGGAACCCATCCAATAACAGTTCACAACAGATAGCCTTTAGCTGTCGTGGGGGTAAAATGCAAAAAGAGGAAAGAAAAGTAAAGCAGCTATTAAAGACATTGGTGAATTGATTCTAATAGCTAATATTACTGCTAAGCTGAACATTAGATGATTATCTTTATTTATTTACTAAGATACGTATGCCCAGGCACCATACAAAAATTAAAGCAGTTTGATAAATGTACTGAATTTTGACACTGCAAAATGCAATAGTATGATGAAATAATTAAATGAATGCATATTTAAAGTAGATGATAATTTAAAAAACAGATGCTGTAAATTTAGATAAACTCTCCTGAAAAATATGACTTTTTGGGACCTTCAGGTGAAGTAGAAAGTGCTACAGATCTGTATCAGGAAATGAAGTTAATTCTACAGGACCGGAGAAAAGTAATTAAATTATTGTCTACAAGATGTCTCTGTCCAAATCCTTGAAACAACCCACAGCTCCTCACCTGACCTAATACACAGTATGATTTTACTGGGGAAATAGGCACTAGAAACTCTCTTAAATAGATATTACCCAGATTGTGTCTAGTCTAGAAGGTGAAAAACATAATATGACCAGAAAAGGAAGCAACATATGAATGTCTGGCTATATAAATTTGCACCCTCTATAACTGGTTTGTTTCCCCACCATTAGTCAAGGGTAAAGCGACCTTTGGTGGCTGAGATGGGAAGGCACCAGTGCATGAATCTCCATAACAAGTTCCAAAGTTGGAATAAGATGTTTGATCTCTGTTCTGTTCCTAAGACAATACTAAGAGTTCCTGACAGCAGCTGAAATCTGGTCCATAACAGTCAGCTTGTTCATAGGTTCATAGGTTCATAGGGTGGTACTAGGCTATCAGCCCTAGGGCCTATACAGGACTAGTCATAACAATTCCCTGGCTATTTCTTCCCAGAATATTTACTTCCCTGGTCCCCTGTCTAGCAGGGCGACTGACATGATCCCAAGGATGAATTTCCTATCTCCCATCTAATCTTCAAGGTTCCTTTTGAAGAGGGCCAAAGAGGCGCTCAGCTTGACATGTATGGGCAGTCTATTCCAGAGTATGGGGAGTCTCTGGGTCAGGAATCTATCCCTCCAGCATGTTTTGTTCATTGTGATGACCAGGATGAAATCCCTGGAGCATGTGGCTCTGAGGGATTGGGATTTCTTTAAGTGTAGCATGTCCAACAGCACTGGGTTTGACATGGCCTTGTATGGTAAGCAGAGATCACCTGTGAGTAGGCGATATGCGACAGGGTATATCTGGAGTTTTTTTAGATGGTCAGCATAGGGCATCTGCTTTAGGCCTGTGATTCTTTTAGTGAGGTATTTCTATGGCCTTTCCAGTTGTTGCAGATGTCTTGTGAGGTACATACCAAATGGGGCGTTGTACTCTATAGTGGGTCTAATGAGGGATGAGTACAGTGGGACAATGACCTCTTTTTTTTTTTGGATGAAAAGCCCTTAGTGGTGAGTGTGCCACATCAAAGGATTTCCTGACTGTTGTGGCTATGTGGTTATCGAAGGTGAGACCACTGTCCACCTGTGTCCCTAAATCCCTTATCACAATTTTGGTGTTTAGTGTACTGCCACTTATGTAGTTATTCATGGGTACATGTTTTTTTCCAAAGGGGATAACTATACATTTCTTGGCATTGAGCTTGAGCCCATGGCTCTGGCACCAAGCATCTGTTTCTGTAAGGCCCTTTTGTAGACTATCCACATCATTTGGGGATTCAATAATGGTTCCCAGTTTGCAGTCATCTGCGAACTTTGTTAGCCAGAGTCCCTTAGTGCTGGCCTGTACTTCAGAGAAGAAGATGTCAAACAAGAGTGGTCCCAGGACTGAACCCTGAGGTACTCCGCTTGTCACTTGTCTGGAGATGGATTTTGAGTCGGCTACTTTTACAGTGTGGGTTCTGTCAGTAAGCCAGATGGCAACCCATCGAGTGATGTTGTTATTAAGAATTATGCCCAATTCTCATCACAATGCACAGAATGCTGCTGCTGGGACAAAGAGAGGCACAGGTGAATATCATAAGTAAAGCATTGCTCTTTTATGCCTTTAGTCTGTATGACTTATCTCATTTAAAAGCAGCAGAGCCAGGATTGAGAAGTGAAACACACCACATGTCAGTAGGTGGCTTTTATATATAAAGTAATAGCAGAAACCGCACACTAAGTAAGGTAACCAAAAGGTAATAGCCAAACTATTCAACTATTATAGAAGTTGAACCACAATCTTTGCACAGGTGTTCCACCAGTACTGTATGATCCTTGGTGTCAAATGTCAATGAGAGATCAAAAGAGCCAGGACTGAATATAACTAGTAAGGTCACTAACTACTCATATAAGGGCAGTGTCAGTGCTGTGTTGAGATGTAAAAAACAGACTGATATGGATCCAAGGCATCGTGAAATACAAAATATAAATATGACTGAGTACATGCCACTAATGTTGCTCAGAAAAGGTAAGTCAGTGATGGGGTAGTAGTTCCAACTTGTTTGGCTCTAAAGAAGGCTTCTTGACTCCAGGATAAATAAGTACCTGTTTCAAAACAGCTAAAAATAATGATCTTCAAGGACAAATTAACGGCTTGGTAAATCATTCAACCCAGACATGTGAGATACAATTTTACTATTCTCATAACTCCAGAATCCAGCCAAGGTTGTGTAGAATGCAAATTTGAAACAACTTCCAAAAGGTGTTCACAGTCAATATAATAACATTTTGGCTAATTCATTTTACAAACAAACCACTTAAATTAATTGTAGTCACATATTTCAGGCGAGGGGGCTGGTTTTGGCAGCTTTGCCAATCTTAGACACAAAGAATTAGGTGGATTTCCTTACATTATCATGCCAAAAAAGCCTTATGAATGTTCATACAGAGTGAATTGCACATGCTGATGACAATTTGACAATGTCTAATGGGATGATTAACAGCAACAGTCTCATCAGACTACAATATTATCTTCTTACATGAGATCACTGTATAATATACTACATTGTGGATACTGACACTAAGCATCACTTTACAAACTCTGTTTTAAATGTCATCGTTACTGATGTGACCTGTGAATCTCATGATTATAACATCACTAGTGGGATACTATCGGCATTGAGAAACAGTCTTTTATGTCCCTCTTAATTAATCCTTTAATTTACCATGTATGAGCCCTCCTACTATCCTATTCTTCCAGTTGAAGTACAACCCACCTACTGTTGCTTCCATTATCTTGTGCATCCATGTTGAGTTTAATGTCAAATCTTGATATATTAAATAAGTAAATAAAAATGGGTAGATATAGAAATGCATTTAAAATGCATAAATAAATAGATAAATAAAAAGTCCCAGTAACCCCTTGAAGTAGAAAAATGTGATTGCTTTGTGTTTCTCAGTAACCTCTTGAAGCAGAGAATCATGATTGCTTGGTGGAGTCAAGCAAACTATTATTTTGAGAGTCATCCAAACTGGCTTTGTAATGTTGGTCACCAGTACAGCATAATGCATCAATTTGCATATTGACATTTTTAGAGATCACCTGAAAACACTTGATAATCTGGTTAAAATATGCTTCATCTGTGGTTATACCCCTCTTCTAAGGCTGGACAGTGAGGAAAGAAGTTGTTTATCTGATTTGCTTTTCCTCCAGGTGCTTGGGTTAATAGTACTACAGCCTTGCTAAAGACTGGAAGAACTGCCACAGAGGATTTAACTGCAGGAAAAATGTACAAGTGGCTCTCATGCATGTCAGCTGTCCTGATTTTTGCAGAATAACAAGATTTTTGCCTCATATTTTTTGGTCTGTTTCTCATAAAATTGTGGTTTTCTGGCAAATCATTGGAAAATCATGCAGGACTGAAGTCAGAAAATTGGCAGACATTTGAATTTCAGATTTTATATCCTTAAGAAAAATACATGCTAATGCAAAACTTGTTATTCTTTCAACTTTCTAAGTTTGTAAGAGCAATATTTAAGAAGTGTCCCTATTTTTGGGCCTTTGTCCCTCCCCCCATTATTTGTGGTTTTGTCCAGATTTCTTCCTCTAAGTCGTTAAGAGGTACGCTAGCTCTATATGCAGGCTGGTGTGCTCATGTGCCAGTGTGAGTAAGCTTTTAGCCAGTACCAATATAAATTTGCCTCTAGAGGATGGGTAGAGGGGAAAAACTGCATGATGTGGTAGAATAGAATCCTCTTAACAGAAAAGTTCTCACCCAGAAAGGGAAGAAGAAGAAGAAGAAGCTAACAAGCTAAGTGGCAACTCTTTACTATATCCTGGAATTAGATTATCAGTATTTAGAAGATCAAACATAAAACTGTGTATAGTTAAATGTTGTTAACAGAAACATCATACTGCATTTCTTGTTGATATATATATCTACTGGCCTTTATTGAATTTACGTTTCAACGAAATGTAAATCCGCGAATGCATTTACATTGAAAGTGTGTTTCAACGAAAATGCACTTTCATGTAAATCCATGAAAAAAACACTTAAAACACTTTTATGCAGGGGAGCAAGCCCCCTGAACCCCCACCCCCTACTTTAATATTAGCACTCCGAGATCACACTACAGTGGAGAAAAGGGAATATCCCCTCATCCCCACTGTACTATGATCTCAACAACAGTCTGCTTAGTTGTACATCAACACTAAATGTTGATGTACATCTAAGTTAACATGCAAACCACATGTTTTTCTTTATTTAACTAATTTATTTTTTGTTTTTACTTACTCATTTACGCAAAAGTGCGTTTTCGATAAAATACACTTTTGCATAAATCCACTAGTGAATTTCACGTTTCGGTGAAACAGAAATTCACCAAAATCAAGTAGAGCCATATATATATATATATATATATATATATATATACTTTTTATCCAAAGCAAATAAAAACAACTTTTACTGTAACTTCATAGTTTTAAAATTATTAGAACTGTGCTTCAAATTTAATGCTGCTTTCAAATCACTTCTAGAACATAATTCCCACAGCACTTATTGAAAAGAGTAGGGGTTCTTTATTAAAAGTTGAATTCATTTTATATCATACAAAAAAACAGACAATTAAAAAGTTTTATTGCTTTCATTTTTTTTTTTATATTTACCCTCTACCCCCACCCTTTCTTCCACAACCATCTTCTTATGTCAGCTAATACATCATCCTCTTCCATTTTCTTGTTGTATAACAAATTTTCACAATAGTTTTGGACAGTACCCATATTGTCACAAATGGTACTTTATAACTCATTTATCAATATCACATTTCTTTACTTTATCATATTCTTATTTGTACATTTATACCCTTCCCATCTATATTCATTTTTAAACATTTCACAAAATTTTTTATTCTTTTTTCAATCTAAAAAAAAAGAAACAAAGCTGTGCTTTTTCTACTTTAGCACTTTCAACAGGTTGGGACAGATACCAAAAGAGTTGCTCTCAGTGTAAGTCCGCTCTGATTTCAAACGGCTTGCTCTAAGTAATTTACTTTGGCATAAGACCTGCCTATAAACAGGCTTACTATGGGGACCAAATTTCAAAACACCTGCTTTCAGCCTGCTCTTAGTGTAAGTGTTCACTGAGAGTGAGGGTAGGTCTTCTGGAATTTGGCCATTTTCTTTCCTCCATTATTATTACCTTTTACTAGTGAATTGTCTAATAAAATTCTCTACAAAAAGACTTCTGCTTCATAAAATTTTTGAAACCCTTTTGTTCCTGTCTTTTATTGCCTTTTTACATCTTACTTAATTCCTTTCAGGAGTACACCAAAAAATAATTTCTAAAATCATATTACATCATTCTTTTTTCCCTGTCAACCTTACTTATTTTTAACTTCCACAATTTCATTTTTATCATACTCTTTTTCTTTCATCCTGTCCATTTTTTATTTTTATTTTCCCTGTTATCTCTTTCTCTTCCCATACATTTTTATATTTGTCATATAGCAACATACCTATCATTTCTGTCTTTTACCCTTTCTCATTAGCCAAAATAAATACATAGATGGTAAATGCACCACTGGATTTTCAAATTAAAGCCACCTTCTTCTTGTTTACTATAAATTATTCCTCTTTTCACTGGGTTTAGCCTTGAGTCCCAAATGAAGCTAAAAAATCTCTAATAACCCTTTTTCCATTTCAGTAGGAAATGTATAAGTTCCTCTAAATATGATAGTTTTCCTAATACCTACGTATTCAGCATATATGTCTTTTTCTGAAATAAGTAAAAACCTTTCCAGCAAGCTAACATTTTTATTTCTTCCACTCTCTCTCACTCCCAAAATCTTTACTTACTTTGTTATGAAATACATTCCGTTTATTTTTATCTCACCAAATCCCTTGCACTTCATTTTGTCTAACTTCAAAGTGCTCATTCTTGGTCGAATAAAGTGTTTTTTGCAGCTTCCCTTGTGTCTCCTGCAGTATTTTTCCTCTGTGTTTGGTTCCTGGTTCAGTTTTAACTTCAGACCAGCCTTTTTAACAGCTTTTTATCCTTATTACAACCTCACTTATCTATCTATATTATTATAAATAAATCATCTGCATAATGATAATGTGACATTTCCTTCCATCTCATATCTTGCCAAACACATTTTATATATGCATGTCTGTACTACTGCATTAATTATTAATATAAATAAACTCATACTCATTAGACATCAATATTTTACTCATTTCTTTATACTTATTTTTTCCCATACATCCATTATAATTTGTACCCACAAATTTTCATATATTTCTTTATTAGACTAAGTATTTTTTCTCCTATATCAAATGCCTGTAAAATCTGCCACATTGCTTCATGACTCACTTTATAAAATATTTTATCTACGTCACATACTATCAGTCTTACTTCTTTATTTTATTTCAGTATCATCTCAACTACTACTTATTTCATTATAATTAACATTTCTTTCAATTCTCTTTCTATTATACCGTAAATCCCTTCCTTTACTACTTCTTCCAATACTTTCTATAGCATGTTTTAGTATGTTCATAAATATTTTATAGTGAGTATTCCCTAGTGTTATGGGCCTCAAATTTTTTATATCTTTTCATTTATCATTTTCCATATAAATGTTATCACTCCACCACATATATCTTCCTCCTTATACCTTCCTTCATCCATTCATTTAATATTTTTGAAAAAAATGTCTTTTTTTTATTAATTTCCCTATAATGCTGCTAGTTTATACCATCTAATCCTGGTACTGAATCATTTTACCTTCTTTTACCATCTTCTCTATTTCTTCTAATATAATATTATCTTCTAAAGAATCCTTAATTTTTCAGATTTTTTTTTAAATTTTCCATTCTTCTTCCCATCCATTTCCTCTTTTTCATACATTTTTTGCACTCATGTATGTCATCCTTCAGATGAGATGTTAAACTGAGGTCCCATCTGCTTGACTTGGTGGTAGCTCAGGTGGACGTAAAAGATCCCACACCTTTTGAAAAGAGTAGGAGTCCTTTATTTATATGCAAAAAGAACTCTTACTTACAATATCTTTACAAATATTTAAATGCACAGATATGTACAAATATATAGATACACAATTATATTTACACATATTCTTAATTTCCTTTGCAGTCATATTAAATTTTCAAACTTATTAGACCACCAGTCCTTTTTCTGTAACCACCAAATGATTTTACTTAATATTGTTGTTAAAATCCATATACCATTAGAGATAATTTCATTTATTATTTCATTCCATGTAACCCATATGACATAAAATATTTTTTATCTATTCTTTTAACATGTTCTTCACTCCTCTTCTTATAATATCTATATTTAATCATATCTGTGTTTATTTTATCCACTTCTTTTATATCTTCAAAAAATCTTCTTTACATAATTTTCTTCATAACTTTTTGTACCTTTTCATTTCAAAAACACATGATCCATAATTTCTTCTTCTTAACAATGTAAACATATTCTATCACTTTTCTTTTATATGGCATATTTTTTTTACTGGTAATTTATCTATTACCAGTTTCCACAACAACTTTTGACATTTTACTTTATGATTATACCATCTGCTTCTTATTTTATAGCTTTAATTTTTTAATCTGTCAGATTTTCCCATGGATTTGCATAGTAATATTCTATCATCATATATGTATACCATACCTTTCTATCTTTTTCTATATCATAATTTTTATTTTCCACAAAAATATTTTTCTCTGTAACACTTTGTTTCTTCATTTATACACTATTTTTCTCTTTTACTCTCATATTTATATTTATACAGTTTAGTACTAATCTCTCATTGTTTTAATTTATCCACTTTAACACTTTGTACAAATTTAAAGAAGCAGGACGTACCACTGGGTTATTAACACTAAACCCCTTCCTCTTTCTTTACATACAAAACTTCTCTTTTTACTGGGTTTAATCTAGAGCCTGCTTAAAATGAAAACAAATTGCAATAATTCCTTTTCAATTACTGTTGGCAACATAAATACACTTGATAAGTATGATAGTTTTTCCATCAGTACTGAATTTATCAAATACGCTTTTTTTCAGAATGATAATTTATATGGTCTCCAGAAAAAAAATTGGTTGGTTTTATTTCTTCTATTGTTTTTTTTCCCCCATTGATTTCTACTTGCATCTCTATTCCCAAATGTTACACATAACACAGAAATGTCATTCATTGTAAAATATATACCCCCTATCTTTACTACATCACCTAAATCTTTACTTCTCTCTTTATTTAAAGACATCCATATCATCACTAGACATTCATTTGTGCAAATTTTACCTCTTTTATCCACATTTTGTTTTTGGCGGTTATTATAATGTCATCTGCATATGTTAATACAACCGGAAATCTTAACCCTTCAGGTGTTATATACTCTGCCTCCTTTGTTTTGTAATTTATTTCACATACTATCACATTCATAACTATTGCAAAGAGTAAACAACTCATTTGACATCCATGTCTTACACCACTCTTCATATATGCTTCTTGGTTTAGTCAGCCATTTACAAGTATTTTTACTTTATTATTACTATATGCTGACATACATAATTTCTTAACTTTCTCACTTATATTATATATTTTTTCATTATTACCCATAAGATTTCATGTCCAATTGTATCAAATGCCTTATTAAGGTCTCCTATCATAATTTTTGTTTCTTCCTTTCTATTCATGATCTCATACACAATTTCTCTAATTATCTTTAATAATACTTAACAACATAACCCTTCCCCTTTATATTGTATATACTATCTTCCATAATATTAACCATTTCAGTTTCAAATCTCGTTTGTATTATTTTCATAAATATGGTATAATCCTTATTATTCAATACTATCCGTCTCTATTTTTGTCTTATATCTTCTTTCTTCTATATGAATTTAACTATTTCACTACATAATTCTTTGTACATAAATATTCATTTAACTGTTCATTCAAAATCTTTTAAAAATATTTGTTGCCAATCCCTTAAATTTTTATACATTTCATACCCTATTCCTTCTGGTCCTGCAGATGGATATATATTTACTACTACAAATATTTTATCTAGCCCATTTAAAAGAAATCTCCTTTTCCAGCTCTTTATTTTCTTTCTGTTAAACTTTTTTATTTTCTGTGTTTTTTCGCTACCTTCTTTTTCTTTAAACATTTCTTGTACATATTGTACTACACCATTCATAATCTTTTCCTTAGTTTTTTCTATTTCACCTTTTCTATTTTTTTATTTCTCTCATCACACTACCATCTTCCTTTATTAATCTGCTTAAGTAACTCAATACTTTGCTTTTTCCTTGTAAAAATGATTTTCACTTATATAACAGTTCTTGTATTTTTCTTGATTTCGTCCATGCAATTCCTTTTCTTTGTCAAAGTACACTCTATCATTATGTTTTAAATCTTCCAATGCATAATTATATGTTCTTTTATATTTTTCTTCCTCAATGTTTCTCACAAACTATTATCACTGTATTTTTTCCTGAAATATCATCCACCATTCATACTAACTTTTATGAAATGTTCTTATAGTAATATGATCTTTCCATAACTAATATTATGACTGTAATTTTTTCCTTAAATATCATCCACCATTCAGACTAATTTTTATGAAATGTTCTTATAGTAATATGATCTTTCCATAACTGCATAACTAATATCTTTCCTTCTTCATTCCATGCTTTCTCATTTACCCTTTTAATTCCTTTGCCTATTTGTATATATTTCTTGTTTTCCTTTACCTCTAGCCATGTTGCAACATGATCAGAAAATCCTGTTTCTTCTACCTCCCCCTTCTCCTATAACTACACTTTCCGATACAAAAAAAATCTATTTCAGTTCAATGCATACCCCTTTTGTAAATCCATGAATTTTTGTCCCAAAGTTTAAACTTACCACATCTTCTAACTTTTAATATTATTCTTATAACATTTCCTCTTAGATCACAATTAAAGTCTCCTGTTATTATAATATATTTATCACTATATAATCTAAAATCTGATGAAATAAGCTTTCTCTTTTTTTACAATTAGTATAAACATATAATGTTATAATTCTATGTACTTGTTCTTTCCATTTTAAATCTACAACAGTTAATCTTCCCATTTTTGCTGATGTTTTATCTAATATCTAGACAGTATTTCTACAGAATACAGCTATTCCAGAACATCTCTCAGTTTTCAAATTCCAGATGATCTTTCTTCCCCATAGTTTCTCTGTTTGTAATCTTTCTTCATTTGTTAAAACTCCTGTATTCTAATATAATTATCTCTGCATCGCATGTATTGCAGCACTCCAAAATCCATATTCTTCTTACTATAGTCCTAATACTATTCACATTTACAGAAAATACTTTAAAATTTTCATTTTCCCTTTTCCTTAGATTCATAGCTAATTACTGGTTAGATTTCTTAATAAGCCATTCTAAACCTAGCCAAGTTCCCTCCCAAAGTTGAGACTTGAACACTATACTTGAGTTTGGTCTATGTTCAGCTATCGAAAAAAAATATCATCAAACAGCTAACTGTCGATTGTAAAATATCTAAACATTAAATTACCAAACATGGCTTTTTTTGAAAACAAATTCATTGAAAGGCCATAGTTGGCCAATATCGTGACTGCAACCAACCAAGGTGGGGGAACTTTGCTGCCCACACTCCCCATACCCCCCAACTATATATACCAACTCCAAGATCACACCACAGTGGGGAAAAGGCAAATTTAAAAGGTTTCCTTTGCTTACCTTTTGCACTGCAGTACTTCCTGGTTGTTGGAGAGCTATGGCCATTCAGTTAATTTATGTTCAAAATAAGCCACGTTCAGTAATTTAATCTTTAGATATTTTATGTTCGATAAGTAGCTGTTTGATGATTTTTTTTGATAGCCGAACATAGACCCCCATGAGTCAAACATCATAACATTTATACCAACCTCCAATCATTAGCTGTGTGCATTCTTTTTCATCCATTTTCTTTTTTTCTTTTGTACTAATCCCTTTAAATTTTCTTTTTCTGTCTTTTACCCATTTATCAATAGAATGATTTTTTCTTTTACTACCTCTGAATTCGTTTTCTTCATCAGTTATTTCAGAACCTTCTTCTCATCTATTTTTACTTCTATGTCTACAACTTCTAAAATTTCTTCTCTTTCTTCTCTTTCTTTTTATTTTTTCCTTATACTTATTCTCATTTTTGCAGTCCATTCATAAATGTCCAATTTTGTTACATCTATAACATTTTAATTCACATTTTTGCATCATGTTCCATTTCTCACAAATATAACATTTTCTTTTATCCCAGTTACTTATAAAATGTCCTTCTTTTACACAAAAAAGCATGTTTTGGGTTTTTCCCAGTATTTAATTATACCACCTTTTCCTCTCCATATTTAACATGCTTGGTATATGTAGGATTTTTTCTCTTCTATTTTTAACACAGTATTATAATCCCATCCATCAGACCATAAACCCCTTTTATCACAAACTTTTGCAAAGCCCAGTACTTCTTTACATAAAGTTTTCAAATGTCCTTTCAAAGTCTCTCTACCTCTGTTCAAAATAGTACATGAGTTTTCTTTTTTGCTTCCCTTTTAAATGTTTTTATCACATAAGGATTGCATTAGTTATAGTCTTTCTTTTTTCACATCCTCCAACAAAATTTTCCATTGATAAAACAGTCTCAAGTATAATGTCACAAAAATGCCTCTTTGTTAATAAGAATAAATGCCCTTACCTCGTGTTTTACACCCAAAGGAGCTATTAAATTGTCCCATATGTTATAGCGGTCCATTTAATTGTCTTTTTTACTTTGAATAATATGTGCTTCCATTTTTCATTTTCTTCTGCCTTCTATTGCATAACTCCCTTTTTGCCTTATTTTATTTTCTTTGCATATTTTTTTCTTTTCCATCTCACCCCCATTCTTCAGGATTATCTATGCAGTCTCATTTTGTATTTTCTCCATAACGTCCTCCCAGGAAATGCTAACTTCATTTTCTAGTTCATTCTGCATCACTATTGTTTAAGTAAATCATCATGCATCCCTCTCAACTGGAAGGTTGCAATTATACATCCATCATTTTCAACTCATCTTCATCAAATAGATTTTTTTGAAATATCTCCTCAGAATCCTGTACACATTCCCTGGTCTTGATATTTGCTTTCTCCTCCATTTCTCTCACCACTCCATTATCCCATTCTCTCTCCACTTGCCTCCCTGTTTCTCTGGAGAACTTCTGCACCTGGAACATAAACAGGAAGTGCTCCTGTAGAACAGGTCCCACTTGCAACAATAATGACTAGGGGAGGTTCCCCAATGCCCTGGCCATATTTTCCCCTAGTAGTATAAAAATCACCTTGGGTCTCCCCTGAAAAGAGGCTACTAGCATAGTGAGACTAACCTGGTCAACAAAAGGATAAATTAAAATAACTACATTATTATTATTCCCATTCATCTCCTCTTTTTCACACATTTTCTTTGCAAGATTTTGTACCACCTCCATAATGTCTCCTTGTTAGCATTTTATATTTCCCTTGCCATTTAAGATAGCATCCACACTTACTTCTCTCATTTTAACTTCTTTTCCTAAATAAGGGGAACCTCATCTTCCTTTCCTTTAAGAAAAAGAAATTTGCCTATGCAACATCATTTTTACTTTTTCTCTATTCTTTTCATACATGTTATTTCTACTTTCCATATTTTGTTACTTCCTTTTTCTATCTCTTTCTCATAATTACATAAAATTTCTTTACATTTCATTTATTTCTTCTTTATTCTTCTTTCCGCTTCCAAATATATTTATATATTTTTATACTTCTGCTAACACACTATTCCACCATGTGTTCAATTTTTATAAAACGCTCTCATTGTCATTTGATATTTCTAATATATATAGATATATATTTTATATATATATATATATATATATATATATATATATATATGGTATGTGAGTTTCTTTTATATCAATTTAAAAGGTGATATAATTAGAAGAACTTTATTGCACTCTCCCTTTAGATGGAAAGGATGGGCAAAGTCTTTCAGCATTTACATTCATCCTTCCCTTCCACTCCATTTCTTTTATATCTGGCTTTACATTATGATATTTAACCTACTGTCCATGAATCAGCACAGCTATGAAATATATTTTGGTGTGATGTGACTATTACACTATACTGACTTTTCTGTGTGTGTCCCTTTCTTTGAGGTGGGACATGCTGTGACACAACAGATGACATATTTCTCTTGTACAACAGTGATAGTCCGAAAGTGAACTCTCAGCTTCAGACACAGCTCAGTCCCACACATGGTATTCTAAATGCTGTCATATTCCCCCCAGAAGTGAGAAAAAAAACAGTTTTTTTTACATAGTCCTCATCTCCTAGATATCCTGAGTCTAAAGGAGATGTGGTTGCACTTCTGAGCTTGCCAAGCCATGCTACATTAATGCATCCTTAAGACCCTTATCAGAGCTGTAAGATCTGCTCCACTTTTACCCTGAGGATTACACACCTGAACACCTTTAAGCAATAATGGTTTCTATGTCTTAAGACTGTTCATGATAGCACTCAGAGCAGCATGCATGGTCATGGAGAGTGCAGACATTTTGTTAAACAGGGCATTGTTTGTATGATGTTTATCATATTGATCACTGCTGCAGTAGCCTTAGCTATATGGGTTATAGCCTGCCAAGTGTATAACAGCTGGCCACCTTCCAAAGATTCAGGGTACTTCCATGTGCTTATAACTGTCCAGCAGCTCAAACTGAGCTGACTAAAAGACGGGTTTGGGCATAAAGCCCTTCAGAGCTTTACTGCCACCAAAGAGTACTCTCCTCTAAGGTTCTTTATGATCAACAGTCAGCTTGTGTTTTCCTTTGCTGGGCAGATCATTTCCCTTTTTGGGAAAAAAAACTTCTATTTTCTTAAATTTATTGATGTTTTATTACTTTCCTCTTCAGGAAAGTTATTTCAAAGCTAGGAGTGTTGTGCTTTAATGAACTGCCTTGAGACTGTAAATTATTTGTAAATGAACATTTGTTTTTTTCTGTCATTTTAAAAGTAGTGTTAACTAACTGAAAACATATTTTCTGTGGAGAAAATGTGTTTATTTTACCTTTGTGGGCTGGCATAGTGTTTGAAAGTGCTTTCTACTGTGTTTTCCATCAAAAAAGTAACTTTCATTGGCTGGTAGTTTTACTGGCATTTGCTGCTTGTCATTTTCAGCTTGACCATGGAACAGACTACCAGTCACACAGTCAATCCTTCTTCCAGCCACAAAAATAAAAAGTTAAGCAATTAGCCTTTGTCTCAAAAGTAGGATATTAGTTTACCTCACCGTGGGTGACTCTGCTGTGGCCATTTGTTGTGCCACAGACCACAAATGTTTTGCCCCAGATCCCTCTGGTGTACCACCTACAGCCACTATGGACCAGGGGTTAGCCATGTCTTCTGTGGATGTTGGAGCCCCCCCAGTGAACAAGGGAGATCCACTCTTGTCGGTACTAGAAGAGAGTGCAGCAAAGGTTTCCCTTCTGTGCCAGAATGATGTGCCAGTCCTTGGGTAAGTAACTGCTGCCATTAGTAGCACAGGTGGCCCCATTTGTCCTGTGAAAAAGAAATAGAAAACCAAGCATGTACCTATTCTTCCTCAAATTTCCTTACAGAAGTAGTTTACTGGGTCTGGCTCAACGTTTCCTTTTTTCTCTGAGACTATTGCTAGGATGTGCCAGTGTTTTCAGTGTGAGAACTCTGAGGTTTCTCAGTCCCTCAGAAAATACTTAGGGATTTTCCAGAACTTGCACCCATTTCTGCTGTTCTGTCAGCTTTAAAGCATGCATGTGCTATTGTCTGCAATTCACTGTTAGTCAGCCAGCTGCTCCAAAAAAGGCAGATAAGATGTATAAAGTTCCTCTTTCTTTTACATTTTTATATACCATTCCAAAACCTGACCGAGCAGCTATAGCCTTTGTCAGGTTCATATGTTAAAAGTTTGTTTGAAAAGTTGTGAAAGTATGATGAATGTTTTATCTGCAGTTTCTTCTTGTAAGGAAAAATCTGATTTCAATAACTTAGTTTCTGTATTTGCACAGGTCACTACTCATTGTTCACAGTGCGTGTGTGGCTGTGTTGATACTTTTTCCAGAGCTATGGCCACTGGTTCTGTTTTTAGGATGTTTGTATAGCTGCATTCCCAGAACCTTCCAGATGATGTCAGAAATGAGCTTTTAAAATTTTCCTTGGATAGAAATTTAGTGTTTGGCCGCTCTACTGCAGAGGTGATCAAAAAGTGTGATGAAGGGGACATGCTGATTCAGGGGATCAATAAGATTTTTAAGCACTCCTTTTCCAAATTGTCCAAGATATTTTCTTTCTCCTCATCTATTTTTGGCAGAAAACAAAACGAATGGTCTCAACAGGGTTCTTTTAAACAGATGTTTAACAAGGAATAACAAGGGAGTTCCAATAAGAATTCCCTAACCTCCCAAAACAAGGACAGTCCAATAAGTCTGAGTGACTATTCAAGAGACCTTGTGACCCATTCCCAATATGGCCCCCTATTTCTTCCAGAAAGTCTTAATTTCCATTTTTCTCTTTGACAATAGATTGGTTCCGACAAATGGATTCTAAATTTTATTCATCAAGGTTACAGATGGCAGGAAGAAGAAATTCCTCTTTTCCAGGTAGTCATCCCTCATCCTCCAGATCGGGCTCTTTTGTTTCCACCTGCTTTTCATCACATGCTGTCTTAAGGTTCTGATAGAATTAGTTCCTCCTTCCCATGTGTGGAAGGGTTTTTTTCAGGGATGTTCCTACTGCCAAAGAAAGTAAATGCTTGGAGACCAGTTCAAAATCTTTCTTTCCTAAACCTGTTTGTGATAGTGCCCTGATTCAAAATGATGTCACTTCACAACCTTTTACCTCTTCTTCCTCTTTCAAGCTTCCTTGTAACACTAGACTTGAAAGATTCTTATCATTACAACTCTATTTATCCAGACTTCAGATGTTTTTGAAGGTTTTGTATGTCTGGATCACAGTATCAGTTCTCTACCTTAACCTTTGGACTGTCCACTACACCAAGAGTGTTCACAAAATGTCTAGCTCCAATTATAGCTCATGGCAGGCTACGGGGTGTCTGCAGTTTTTCACATTTAGATGATTTGATTATCTTTCAGAGTCTTTTTCAAAATGTCAGGAATCTGTCTCTTGGGTGAGAGATCTCTTACACAAGCTGGGATTCCAAGAGAACAGTCAAACATCTTTCTTGACTCCCTCACACAGGGTTATGTCAATGGGATGTCAACTAGACACCTCAGTTCAAACAGCTTTTCTTCCACAGTAAAAATAGATTCTTATTTAGATTTGTTTCTAAGGTTTTCCACTCAGACTTTAGTCACTTAGAGGGATTTTGGGTCTCATGGTAACTGTCATTGTCATGAATCCCCTGGCATGACTCTACATGAGAAGGATACAGTGAAATCTTTAGTCCCAGCATCAACACCCGTTATCTTTTCAAACTCCAGAGCTTGGGGTTTGTCAGAGGAAAATTTTTTTGGTGAAGACAACAGATATCCTTAAATCCAGGTCTCCCCTTCTACCTCCCTGCTCCAAAGCAGTCAGTCACCACAGATGCTATGGACTTTACTTGGGGAGCAGTTTCAGAAGGGAAAAATGTGCAGGGTGTAGGATATGAAGGACAGATGAAAGCATATAAATATCTAGAATATACTTGCCTGATCAAGACACATAAATTCCCTGAACCATCTTTGGCCCCCAGGACTGCATCAAAGTAGTTTCAGACAGTACCACAGTCATGTAATATATCAACAAGTAAGGAGGAACCAGGTTATGCCCTCTTTGCAGAGTAACCATATTAGCTTTGAGTATAGCTTCATACTACAGTCTCACTCTACTGACATTCTACATTCTGTCAGAGCAAAACTGTGTGGCAGGCAAGCTGAGCAGGACCAGGGCAGACCCTCACAAATAGAAAATAGATTGGGAGTCTTCAAACATTTGATCCATTCCATCAAGAGTACCTCATGTAGACCTTTTGGTCTCCTCTTTGTACAATCAACTGGAAAAGTTCTGTTCAAGGACAGCCTGGAAGACAGATGCCTTTTATTTTATTTTCTTTGGACTGAAATGTTCCTGTATTCCTTTCCATCCTTTCCACTAATATCCAGGCTATTTCTGAAGATTCAGAAGGAATCCCCTAATATTATTGGGGTGACTCCCTTCTGGCCTAGGCAGCTGTGATTCTCCCTTCTTTTGGAAATGGTCAAGGACAATTACAACAAGCTTCCTCACAAATTGGATCTACTCACACAAGAACAGGGGTGTTTGATGCACTCCGACATCAATCATTTTCAATTGACTAACTAGATGATAAGGTCTTCATTTCTTTTAGGAACCTGTTTACAGAGGATTTATAGCAGGTACAAATGGATTCAAGAAAGCCTCCTACTAGAAAATCATATATTAGCAAACTGAAAATGTGTTCTACTTGGTGCCAACAACATAACCAGCACCCATTCAAGGTTAGTCATTTTCTGGTTTTACAATATTTGTGTAAGTTACTATCCTATGGCTTTTCTTATTCCTCTATCAAGGCTCATTTATCAGCCATTCAGCATGTCTGCCCATACATCCTCCTCTATCAAGGCTGTCACATGTCAAAGTGTTTGAAAGGGGAGTTGCATTAGAGGCCTCCAAGTAAACTGGTGCCCCCCCCCCTTTGGGATCTTAGTTTTTTATTGACGATGCTAATACTTGCTTCAGTTAAACCAACTAATATGGCTGACTTAAGGTTCTTAACATGCAAGACAGTTTTATTCATTGCTCTGACCTCTGCAAGAATGATATCTGAGTTGCAAGCACTTATGGTGGTCAACCTTATCTCATTTTCCATAGGAACAGAGTTTCTTTGAGAACTAATCCTTCTTTAAGCCTAACATGGTGCCCACGTTTCTTTTAAGCTAAACTATTCATCTCCCCATTTTCTTTAGGGAATCTAAAAATGAGGAATAAAGGATACTCTATATCTTGGATGTTCACAGATAGCTCTGGTACTATCTTGACAGAACTATATCTCTTAGATTTTTGGATCAATTGTCTATTTCTTATGAAGTTAAGAAGGAGGGACAACCTGTGTCAAAACAGACTATTTCCAAATGGTTGTCTAAGGTTATTATCTGTTGTTATACTCATCATAAAAAAATCTATTCCTGGCAATGTCAAGGACCTCTCTGCCAGGTCCTTGACTTCATCTATGGCTTTTTGGAAAGGGCTGGATTCCAGGAATATTCTAGAAGCTGCTACCTAGTCCTCTGTCCATACTTTTACAAAGCAGTATAAGCTTGATTCCCCCTTTAGGTCCAGATCAAATTTTGCTAAGCCCATGCTCCAGGGTTTCCTGGACTCTTCTCCTTCCACCTCCCAAATGTATTTAGCTATGGTAATCCACCATATAGCTAGGGCTGCTGCAGCAGTGATCAATATGAAGAACATAGCACAGTTGTGTAAGTTAAACTTACTGTAACAGTAGATGTTCAAATTATCAGTGCTGCAATATCTGCTCCTTCCCTCCACCCCCTTGTTTGTTGGTGTGTTTTTTTTATGCTAGTGTGTGGCCATTTATGTTTTGTTGTTCCTAGCGTAGTTCTTCCAGGGCTCATCCTCCTCCTTTCTACTGGCAGAAAAGCTCCGGGGGCCCAAACTTATCTTTTAGACAGCTCAGCTCGAACTGTTTGACTGTTTGGGCATGTGGAAGGTGCACTGAAGCTTTGGAAGCTGGATGGCTGTTATATCCTGCCAAGGATATAACTCATATAGCTAAGGCTACTGCAGCAGTCATCATTTCAACATCTGTTGTTATGGTAACTTCAACTTACCCAGCTGTACCTTCCTTCTGATAAAAATTCAAGTTGCCTTTCATGTGAATGCACATGTGAACTTATGGTAGATATTACTCATCCATAGGCATCTTTTGTATTACATGTTGTTTGGGATGACCATCATATTTCTTTTGTTGCAACAATGGCATATTATGATGTCACCATAAAAGGACTGTGCTGATGAAGACACAGAGCATTATTAAATAATCATTGTGACACAAGAATGTTGATCCTCTTATTTACAAAGTTATGAGGAAAATGGAGACACCAAACAGAATACAATATACAATAGGCTATAACTTGCCACATTTTTAATGTTCTTTAGAAAGACTGACTCTGAAATGTTTATTATAATATGTTCACTCTCACCAGATTCTCACCAGAATACACATAACACAAGTGACAGTTTTATAGTTGGGACTTAATATACCTGAGCTGGTTTAACAATAAACTATAACAATACTAATGAGTGTGTTCTTGTAGTAAATAATAAAGGCAATCCAAGAAAACATAAAGTTAGACCTGAATCAGTCGTAATAATAATAAAAATACCTTTGTGGGATATCTTAGGGAGTACATAATGTTTTATCTAAGACTCCTTTTGTCTTAGAATAGCTAAAAGCTTACTATAGACTCATTCAGTCTAAAACACATTTAGTCCAACCACATTTGATACAAAAGTGTAGTAGGCTATATTAAATGAGCGGTGATGTAGTTTAGAGTGTTAGCACAGTAGGAATTATAAGGCAAATTCTAGTATAGTGCACCCTTTGTACCTTGCAAATGCCCACCCAGAAGTTTGTACTTGTGTATCAGCAGTTACTGACTATGTGTGATGTTTTCTATTTTCTCCCTGGTTGTGAGAATGTGGAGTTAGTATACTTAAGTAAGTGGTATGGGGGTGATGGGCTTGCCTCCTAGAAAAAAAAAACTTTTGCTGAAGTATTTGCTTTATATAAAATTTTAGATGAAATATAAAAATATTTTAGATGTTTTTTAATTAAGTGAAATGTTTCTTAGCTGTAATGTAATATATCTATAAATCTACCTGCATATCTGTGTATGTAGCTATGTGTGTGTGTGTGTGTGTGTGTGTGTGTGTGTGTGTGTGTGTGTGTGTGTGTGTGTGTGTGTGTGTATGTCATAAAAGCACCTATGAGGTAATTCAAGCTGCTGGTACTACAGTGCTTTTGTGATTGTCGCTTCCCAAATTAGACAAGTGCAACCCTCAATGCAGGGAACCCCACACTCTCTTACTAATACCTACACTAACTCCACAATCATGCAAATACGAACAAGGGAAAGTCACAGTAGAATGCTATAATCAACTATAGCAAAAAGCATTTATTAGTAATGACACCTTACATTCCAAATGATAAACTATGCACTCATCAAAATGCATGGTTGTCATGTATATATACACACACATGGATACAGATATCGTTTTTTTTTTCTTTTGTGTGTGTTTATATAGCTATGGCAAGATAGTGGAATCCTAGCTGTGTCCATTTTATTTGCTTGTATATTTGTTGCCTATTAAACTTGCTTAGTTCTTTCTTGCTGCTAAAACTAAATGTATTTTTACACAATTTTATTCTTATACATCGTTTCTCAGTACTAACCCCTTTTACTGTGTGACTGTGGATTATTCCGTAGTCAGGAGATTAATGCAACCGCTGTCACTTGTGGGGATGTTTCTTTCACTAGTTTAGTTGGTAGTACTTTTAGAGCAACCTATACTGCTAGTTTGATTATGTGGTCACTGTTTGTTTTCTCAGCCTTCTGAATCTATTCACTTAGTGTGCAGTCACCAGCTAGTCTACCATACCAAAATAACTCAAAAAGAAATGCCAGATAAATAACAGACATTATTAAGTGGACATTCAGATTGGTGGGCGCAGAGCAATATCAAACCCCTATCCCACTACATGAAAGTGCTAGAGAGAGAGAGAGAGAGAGAGAGAGAGAGAGAGAGAGAGAGAGAGAGAGAGAGAGAGAGTGACCGATGAATGAATATGCAGAATAGTCGAAAGCAAGATGGGAACTTGCCTATCTGGAGTAAAATCAGCACCCTAAGGGTTACAGGAAGATAAATAGTGGAGTAGAAGCTGGAAATTAGGTAAAAGTCCAACTGCACATTCCTAAAATTGTATAAAACATATGACAAGTTCCAATGAAAGCTGCTTTGGGCATTACTGTGATGGTCAGAAGCCCCAGAAACATGGATAGAATTAGTGCAGGCTGTGCACAAGCAGCCAGTGACAGAAGTACAAACCGTGTTTGGACTCATAAAGGGTTTCCCAGTGGAAAAGTCTGTGCATTAGGGTTCACTTCTGAATTAACTGTTGATAATACTGGAGATGGGCTACACTAGCAAACAGGTCAGAAAGGCCAGATCAACAAAGCTGCTGTATGCAGACAATGTGGCATTACAAGCAGACACTGAATTGGAACTTCAGCAAATAATCGGGAAATGTAATGCAAAACTGAAGGCACATGGTATGAAATGAATACAGACAAGGCTGTTATCATGACAGCAAATGGGGTAAATTAGAAGAAGTGGAAAATTGAGATAGAGGGGAAATACTGGAACAGCTTAACAGCTTTGTGCATCTGGGAGGGGTAGTTGAGGAGAAGAGAATTCTGAATGAAGAAGTTAAATTTAGAATTGGAAGTGCTGCAGCCAACTGGCATACAGTATCAGGGCAGTAGGTAACAGCAGAAAGTCAAAGAAGCTGAAAAGTAAGATGCACAAAATAGTGTTGCAAGCGACAATTTTGTGTAGTACAGAAACTTGTGCAGTGGAGGCAAAAAGCAGCTTAGGGAACTGAAGGTGATGGAGATGAGTTGTGTGAGACAGGATGTAGGATGCATACTGCAAAGCAGACAAAGAAATTATGACATCAGAGCAGAAGACACAGTAGCTCCAATTGCAAAGATGATCAAAGAAAACAGATTATGGTGGTTCAAGCAGAAGATGATATGGTGAAGAAGATTTGGTAGAGATAGGAAGAAGGCAAGAGGAAATAGGGATGTCCATCCATGAGATGGGAGAATTGCTTGTGAGATCTGTGACAGTCAAGCATGACTTTTAAAAAAAGATAGGATAGTGGCACTTTCGGAGGGTGACAATGTGTCAGCAGTTAACATGATATCCTGATACTAAAAAAAATGGGAAACTATGAAAGGAGGAAGAGGATGATGACTCTTGATTAAAATAACAAACTGTAAGTGGTTTTGTTACCACATCAACTTAACTCCTTCAAACTGGAAAACTTTTAAGCAACTTTAAATAGAAATAAGATCATAAGATCATGTGATAAAATACACCAGCTAACCCTTTACACACCGTAATCAATTAATTCAACCTATTGTATTCTAATATTGTTTTGTAACATTACAAGGAACTGTCCTTTAAAAAGCATTTTGAACTTATTACTACATGCACAATTAAGAGTTCTGCAATTTTTCTAAAGAAGTTACATTATTCTTCAGAACATTCCATGTACTGATGTCCACGTCATTAAGAAACAGTGGGACAGGGGACTCAGTTGCTAGTCTACTGGCAAAAACTGTCTTGCAGCTTTCTCATGTAAATGAACATGAAAGCGCTTATAAAAAAAATCAAACAATGCACATATAGACACTTCAGACCACATGTTTCAGCATATTAGCAATGGTAGCTTTGGTGTTCAGTGAAGAAATCCTATCAATAAATAGATGTCATTTATAATTATAGATATGATAGAAATAGCTGCAACCAGTACCACTGGTTCCAGTATTTATATACCAAACTACTAGACTGCTTACATATCATGTCTGTCTGGCTGCAATATACATTGTACACCATCAACTACCAACTGCACTGCTATTGTCATCACCAACTTTGTAATGTTATCATATCAATATGCATATGTTCTCCCAAAAAAAACTGAAAACCAAGATAATGACAGTGGGCAGTCTTCAGGCTGCAGGCACCTTCCAAGGATCTGCTGGAGAGTTCACTGGTATACTGCAAGTGCCCGCCTGATGGATTCGGAATCATTTTCTGGAGTGGGAGCTTCACCATGTAGAGGATTGCATCCACATGTCCAGAAATGTCATGAGAGTGCACCTGTAACAAAGGGCTACCACCACACAGCAGATATTCCTGGATGATCAGTGTCTCAGACTGCACACATGCAGCAATATGTATACCTTCCACAGGTATTCCTGCAGCACTGCTTCCACAGACCCAGATTCCACTCCCTTAATATGCTGCTGCTATGTGGCTGTCATGGACATACTATAAAGGTCTGCACTCAAAATCCAAACAGCATACACTGCAGTATCAGTGGAGCAAGAGGTAGAACAGACATCTTGGGTGCCAAAGGTTGTGGGCTTTATTCCCACACTAGACAGATGGATTGCTGGCTCTACAGTGCAGCATAAGGGGGTGCTTCAATCCTGAATATTGTTCTTCTAATAAGATAAGGTCTCATCTGCTTCACTTGGTGGTTGCTTAGGGGGGTGTAAAAGATCCCTCAACACCTATCAAAATGAATAGGAGTCATTTATTTAAAACAATGTAAAAAAACACTAATTACAAAATGTATGTATTCACAGGCACATATGTATACATTTTTATTTCCTGCTATTTACCATTTTTCCTATAGCTTCCTCATTGTTATTCTTTCATAATTAACCCCACTCCTTCTTCTACAACCATAATCTGATTTTTTGCGATATATCTGCCAAAATTAATTTCCCATTAAACACATTTTGATTCAGTCTTTCATTTCAAATAATTCATATTACATAAAATATAGTATCTACCATTTCCACACATTCTTTCTTCTTATTTCTATAATATTCATACATAATCATATTTATACTGTTTAAGTCATCAGTATTCTCATAAAAAATTCTTCACACTTTTTTCCAGAGTTTTACCATTCTTTTACATTTTAAAAAAACATGTTCTGTTGTCTCTTCTTCCCCACAAAATCAACACACTCATTCAAGGTTCATTTTACATAGCATATTCTCCTTTACTGGTAATTTATTTATTACCAGTCTCCATAGGAAATCCTGGCACTCTGTTATCTTGGTACACCACTTTTTCCTTATGTTTAATGGCTTTAATCACTTTTTCTGGTAAATTTTCACAGGAATTTACATAGTAATATTGTTTCATCACATTATTATACCATGGTTCTAGCTTTTTCTATTTCATTCATTTTTATTTTCCAAGTTAGTATTTCTTCTTGATATTTTTTTAATTTCTGCATTTACATATTATTTTTCTCTTTTTTGTGTTTTCACCAGAATTTTGTACATATATTTAAACATTCTCAATATTAAATTCTCATCTGCTTCCGTTACCCATGTTAATATTCTGTACACATTTAAATAAGCAGATAAAGATGTGTACATAACAATTTACCTGCACCTCAACTAACCATTTCCTTATCTACCTTAAATTTGTATTGACTCTAATGATTTTACATTTTTAACAGCCTGTTTAATCCAGAAGTAATTGTATATAATATTGTTGTTATAAGTGATTGTTTGTTTTTTGTTATTGCTTCACTGTATATACGTATACTTGAATTCACTTGGAGCTTTTCTCCCCGGGCCTCCATTGAAAAAGGGCTCATTCTGGCCCAGTAGACTATCCCAGTTAACAAACTGAAAATAAATAAAATAAATAAAGAAAGAAAGAACTGTATTAAGTAAGCCAAATCCCCCTTCATCAAATAAATAAGTAAAAAACTGTATTAAGTAAGCCAAATCCCCCTTCTTTTTCATTCATAAAAATGTACTTATTTTCAATAACTCATATTACATAAAATATATTATCTACCATTTCCATGCATTCTTTCGTCTTATTCCTATAATATTCATACATAATCATATTTATATTTATACTGTTTAAGTCATCAGTATTCTCAAAAAAATTATTCACAATTTTTTCCAGTTTCACCATTTTTTACATTTCAAAAAAAAACATGCCCTGTTTTCTCTTCTTCCCCACAAAATCAACACACTCATTCAATTTCACAATTTTCTTTTCATGTTTTACTAGGATCATATAAACATTTGACATAATACAATATTTTCTATTGATACCAAATTCACTACCTAGCCCTTTTTCCTGAGCATTAATCTATATATCCATCACAGAAGATCTCCCATTGAATTATAACTAGATAATTTTTCCCAAATTTTATTCCTAGCAAAGACATTTCATTCACTGAAAAATGCACATACCCCTAATTTTCACATCACCTAAACCCTTATTTTATATTTATTCAAGGTAATTCCCTTTACACTTTCATTCAGATAATATAACACTTTCCTCATCCATATTTTGTTCTTAGCAACTACAACTATACTGTATGTGTATATCAAAACTATGCATATCACCACCTCCTTTTGCATCATATATACAACTTTTTTCATGTTATAAGCTACATCACTTACTATTTCATTCATCACTAATGCAAATAATATGCCACACATGGGGCATCCTTCTCTTATACCATACTTCATACATATTTATTTACTCAGCCACCCATTCATTAATACTCTAACTCTATTATTCTGATATTCTGATATACACACTCTCCTAATTCTGTTACCTATCCCATGCTTCTCCATATCAACCCACAAAGCATCGTGTCCTACTTTATCAAATGCCTTGCTAATATCACCTCCCATTAGTTTAACATCTGACTTTTTACTTATAACGTCATGCACAATGTCTCTCACAATCAAGAACAATTCTTGGCATCCCTTCCCTTTTATGCAATATATACCTAATTCCATAATATCTCTTACTCTTCCTTCCATTCTTTGTATTAGTCCCATACAAATGATATAATCTGTGTTATTTAGCTTGATGGGTCTCCAATTTCTATTTCATTTTTCTCATATAACTTCCATAAGAATTTTAATTACCCAATACAGATTTTTTTAATAAACAAAACCTCCCTTCAACCATTCATTCAGTGCATTTACAAAAGACCCTGTTTGCCAGTCCATTAGGTTCTTGTACAGTCCATACCATGTACTATCTGGGCCTGATACTGAATTAACATTTACTTTCTTAGGTACTTAATTTAATTTGCTAATAATATTTTGTTTTTTCAAACTCATCCCTAATACATTCTGGGAGTTTCTTTATATTCTATTCTCTCTTTATTTTCTATTCTTATACTCTTATACATGTTTTCCACATGCTGTACTAAAATAGCATAATTTGTTCCTGTGTTCATTTTACCACTCCTTTTACATTTTTCATTTCTCTCATTATCCTCTTATCATCCTTTACTGTTTTACCAAAATAAACAGATACCGCCTCCCTTCTTCCTTGTAAATAGAATCTCTGCTTAAACAGTAATACGTTAATTTTTTTCTCAATTTCTTTTATATATTTCTTTTTCCATAACATAATATTCTCTTGTATTATTCTCTAAATTCTCTAACATAGTTCCATAAATGTTCCCATAGTTCACTTCTTTTCCTTTATTTCATCATTCTGCCACTGAAAAAAAATACTTTTTATACTTCTTTTTAAATTTAGTCCACCATTCAGACCAATTTTTATAGAGGTCCTTCATGGTTACATGATCATTCCATAGCTGCAATACTTCCCACTCTCCAATTTCACTGTATGATTTCTGATTTATTCTTTTTATTCCCTTTTCTATTTTAATATGCTCTCTTCCTTCCATCACCTCCAGCCATATTGCTAAATGGTCTGAAAAATCCATCATAACCATATCTTCACCTACATCCCCCAAGCCTTCTAACAATACAAAATGGTCAATTTCAGATCCACGTCTTTTGACTTTTGTTCCCTACAGCTAATCTGCCATATTTTTTCACTTCCTGTATTTTTGTAAATATTCTCTTTCCTTTTTTATCTTTTCCCCTTAAATAACAATTAAAACCCCCTGCAGTTAAAATTTTCATGTGAACCTCCACATAGTCTAATAATTGATGAAGCAGATAATCTCTTCCCTTGCTAATTATATATGCATATAATTCTATAATTCTTTAAACATGTTCTCTCTATCCCACATCCACAACAGTTAACCTTCCCATCCATACCAATTTTACATCCAGTATTTAGATTGTTTTTTGCACAGTGCAACCACTCCATAATAATTTTCACTTCCAAGTTCCATATTACATTTCTATCATACATTTCTTCTACCTTCAGCCTCTCTCCACTTGTCAGGAATCTTACATCCTCTAGCATAATAACACCCACATCACATTTAGCACACTATTCCAGGATCCCTGTCCTTCTTACAGTTTTAATAATACAGTTAAGATTTACTGAAAGTGATCTAAAATGGTTGATCTTCCTTCTTTATAAGTCTATAGAAAACATATTTAAATTTCAATTTTCTTATTTTTTTCTTTCCTGTACTGAATATATTTTCCTTGGGTTTATGTACAAATAATCACTGATCTTCAGAATCCTATTTTTCACTGGCTAGAACTTAAAAAAAACATATTTGTGTCAACCACTTCTCCTGATCTGTTTCTACCTTTTTCTCCTCCATATTTTTCTTCTTCTAAAGTTTCTCCTTCATCCTCTTGCTGTCCCTCCTCATGCATGTTGTTTTTCCCCTTTCTCCTTCTTTTTCATTATTTACTGTTTGCTCTTGACAATCCATGTCCCTTTTTACACAACCTTCATTGTCACATACCTTTTTGATGTATGCCCTTTCTCCCACACTGGTTGCATTGTATCTTATCACAATCATTAATTAAATGAGAAAAGTCCACACAAAAGAAACATGATTTAGGCTGGCCAGCATATCTTAAAGTCCCTGTATGACCTGCCACATAAATAAGATTTAGTAAGTGTTTCACCGTGTTTTGTTTTTTTTAATTTCAAAATAGCCATCCCATAAGTTTCGCTAATCTCCAACTTTCAATATGTTATCAATAGCTTCACTCTAACCTTGCATGCATGTGTAACATTCCCTTCTTCCGTTTCATCAGTTCTAAATTGCAAAATCGACACCTGGCCCCATATGCAAAAATGGGAAAAGGGGTTGAGGATGGATGGATGAATGGATTTTTTTATCATTTAAGTTACTACCAGAAAACAGATAATTGTTCCATGGATAAATGTCCTTCCTTTTGTTACACAGTCTAGAAATTTCATCATCAGTCCCTCAATTTCAAATGTTAAATCACAAAAAGTCTTTGATCCTGTATGTATAAAAGGGGACTATATTATAACATCGAAGTCTAAAAACATCGAATGTTATAATATCGACCCCATTCAATCGAAACACCAGAAAACCGAACAGTCAGAATAGCAAATTTTTTCCCAGGGAAAAAATTCGCTGTTCCGACAAACATACACACAACTCAATCACACCAACATAAATAATCCACACACATACACTTCACGAAACCCTACACTAAACCAGACATACACCACTAGCTACCCACTTATCTTAACCCAACCCTAACCCTATGGTCCCTAACTATCGCACACTTACCTTACCAGCTCCCTAACCCTAACTCACCTACCCCACCCTAACCCTTACATCCACACAATCGCACATTTACCTGACCCACGCCCTAACCCTAACTCACTTAACCCACCCCTAACCCTAAAGTCTGTCACTGCTGCACACTCACCTCACCCGCGCCCTAACCCTAAATTCCCTAACTACTGCACATTCACCTTAACTCAGTCCGTTCGCTCACTTACCTTAACCCAGTCTGTAACCGTCACACCACACTTACCTGAACCCAATCCGTAACCTCCGTTTGCTCACTTCCCTAAACCCGGTCCTTAACCATCGCACCACACTACTGTAAATAGCGAAGCCATGGACCACCGAAATCGTACCCTAGGTAAAATTTCGATGTTCCGAGACTTTGCTATTCTCAGCTTTCACACTAAAGGGTTCGATATTATAACATTCAAAGTTTTTGAACTTCGATGTTATAATATAGACCTGTATAAAAGACCAGATTTCTTGAGCTTTAAATCCTAGGACACTTGCTAAATTGTCCCATAAGTAATGTCTGTCTATTATACAGTCATTTTTTTGTTCTTATTTCCACAGCTGGTTTTCTCTTCTTTTTAAAAAACAGTTTTGCTTACAGTTTATTGCTGCTTTTCTTTTTTGTCTGCTGTCACTACTGCATAAATGTTAAATACTGCATTTTTTACTGCCACAAAGAAAGCCAGACTCCTTCTCAGCTTGTTTCTGATTTCCTCTTTACCTTCTGTCACTGCTGCATATGTTTTACCTTCTGCATTCTCTGCTATCACATCACCTGGTTCCTTCTCCACATTACTGTCCTTAGCACTTTTGAAAAAGGTATCTGCCATTTTACGCATGAAATGGCAGAACTGTCACCTGGATCATCTTCTTTGATTATTTTCAACAGAACAACATCTACAAGCCTTCCAGATGCTAGTTCTTTATCTGTACCACTCCGATGGACTTGCTTATTTCACTCTCCATTGAGACAGATAAATGATGCTTCTTTGTATCATCCACCACACAAAAATCTTTATCTGCATTCTGATACTCCTCCAAATTCTTACTTTCCAGCTCCAAACTCTCCGCAGCTTGTTTGTCCTCCTGTACACTGCTGCTTCACTTTGGCCTCTTCTTTCCTGCTATAGGAGCCCTCCGGCACCACCTAGCAGCTCCAAAGGGTAGAGGAGGTTTCCCAATGTCAAGGCCAAATTTCCCCTAGTAATACAGAATGCCACCTTGAGTCTCCCCTGAAAAGAGGCCACTAGCATAGGTGGTCTAATCTTGTCAACAAGGGAAAAATAAATAACTTAATATATAATGCTGGTGTCAGTTATGGTTGTACCCTACAGCTTACATTCCAGGGGTCTATATTGGATGATCGAAGTTTCAAAAGTTTAACTGTCATATGGTCGACACCATATGATTGAAATTTTGAATGTTTGAATGTTTTAATGGAGATCTCCGTACAGCGCGGAATGGGAAGATTTCCCTTTTCTGCACTGTAGTGTGATCTCGGAGTTGGTATATTTAAAGAGCGGGAGGTTGCATGGGGGCCCCCTGCATAAAAAGTTCATGTAGGTTATTTGTGTAGTTTATTTATTTTTATTAGATTTTCGTACTTTTAAAAGTTCGATCATATGGTGTCAACCATATGACACTTGAACTTTTGAAAGTTCAATTGTCTAATATAGACCCCATTCCAGAGTGAGCTGCATACCACTTGGCAACCTGCTAGTGGATATACCATACTCACTGCACTCTTGTTTACTAATACCAGGGTAGAGAATGCATATAGTACTGCACACCAGAAAAATAATAACTATACATTAAGCTTGTGCTTGCACATCCTAAGATGCATTTTCACTGCCTGGACATCTTTGGTGTTGCAGTGCAATGTTTTCCATGTAAAGCATGCACTATAGTTGTGGTATATTACCAGCTGCATGATTGTAGACACCATGGCAGTGGCTATACCATGTACAAGGTTTGAACATCCAGCACAGGTGGACATATACTGAGACCATAATGCAGCCAAAGCAGCAGAAATATTACAGAGTACAAAGTTGCCCAAACTTGCCTGAACCACATTCCTACAGCAGATCTTTGGCTAGCACATGTGTGATGCATTCAGATATTAACAACTGTATGTGTGTAGTGTTTATCTGTATACTGCGATAGGCATAAATTAACAATACACAACACTAGATATATTGCTAATGGCAATATTCAGTCATGTAGATGTGTGCAACTATAGCATTCTAACAGTTGCTCTAAGGCTCATTCTACAAAGGTATCATCAACATCACAATAGCAAAGATTCTTGCTACAACAGGTAAGAATTGTATCACTGTCATTTACCACATGTACATGACCACCATGGCCCTCAGTGTGCACATTGTCTTCAGAAATCAAGCTACAAAATTGTCTCTATGTGGGTGCCTTTGCATGGGATATTGCAGTAGTACGCCTCCTAACACCTGCAGTAGTCCTGGAATTTATGGTGGTCAGCCTTGTTTTCCTAGGGAGCTACTCATCAGCTGGTTATTACCAAGATGAGTCATTTCCACATCACAGGCCATGGACATGAATCTCCTGCTGGTGATAAGAAGGGTTCTACCTGTGAGTGGTAACCTGACAAAGGGCCTGGGTGATCTTCTCAACACATTGACACTGTATCCTCTTTTGGGGTATCTTAACTAGAGTCAGCAGGAATCTGCTCCTGTGTGGACTTTGCATACAAAGGCACATGCAAGGAGCCTATATCTCTGACATAACTGGCAGCAAAGTGCTGTATAAGAGTAGGAAGGGAAGTGTTGTTACCATGTACTTCACAACCAATATTTTGGACAATAAATATCTATCTGTACAGGAGGACTATGATACCATCATGGCACATTTTCATCACCTGCAAAACTTCGTCCACTGCATGTTCAAGGCATGCACAGTTTGTTGATTGTTTGGCATACATCCGAATAGCTGCATGTTTTACAAGTGCACTACCACCATCACTGGCAGCACTGACCAGCACATGAAATGCCGACAGTTCTTTGTGCACAGCTAGTATCTCAGGGCATACATGACAAAAGCTGTGTGTGTTGATACCCCAGTGTCAGACTTGTGACATGCACAGAGGTGACCACTTGTGTCATCCTTAAGCTTAATACCCAGTGTAACACTGATGGACAGTGGTCATGAGGATATGCTGTAGGACCGATTGACAATGGCTGTGAAAACACAATACTCTCTTCCCCAATGTCAGCTACACGTTTCCCAGGTTGAATCACACACTCACTGGCATAATCAACATCTCCTGGAGGCAATGCAGCTATGGTGCTAACTATCTACAGACAACTACATAAGCATATCCTGTAGTTTACCACCATCTGCTCAATACATAAAAAAAAATCAAAGGTCAGTTTTCTGCAGCCTTGGATAATCTGCCTTGGCATGAGATAGTACATGTTCAGTTTCCCATGATCTTCACCTGTGGAAATTAAAAGCATGTCATAAGCATAGTCAACCACAACTAGAATATTACCATGGTCAGACAGCAATTGGAAAAATATTCTAAACAAAAGAGGCCCTTGGGCTTTTTTTTTCCTGAATGCTTCATGCCCTCATTCCTGCTGAGAATTCAGCTTCCCCTCCTGATTCTCAGCATCTTGTTCCCCAGATTAAGGACATACCCAGTACAGTGGGGGGTAGTCATCATTAGGACCCTGTCACCCAGCCAGCCAAAATGTTTGTGTTCTCACTCACACCTGGTAGGATGTGTGCAATGGGAACATGTTTAAGCTCTAACCCCATCCCTGATGGTGAAGTGAGCACCCATATCACTGAAGGGATTACCACCCTTCCTCTTCCCAGCTCTTCCAACACTTGAAATACTATTAGAATTCAGGCAATTTGAGTTGCAGCCAAGGCCCTCTGCACTACAGCACTGGATTTGAGAGGCCCTAGAATTAACAGTTTGGAACTCCTTTGTTACTTAAGAATTCTATTGAAAATTATGTACCATATTTAGCCATCTGTTTTCTATCTAATATGTAACAGCAGGTCCTTTGTCTTGTTACTTAGCTCACTCAGTGTTAGTCCAAGTAATAGGCAGTCATTACTGATAGCATCAAATGCTTTGCACAGGCCAAGAAATAGGGCCACTATTACCTGTGCTTTGTTCAGCCCTTCTCTTACATAATCTGATACTGTCAAGGGGGCAGTATTGGCAGAGAAACATTCTTGAAGTCATGTTATAAAGTGTTCAAGACATTAGATTCATAGTATTCGAAGAGCTGCTAGTAAGCAACCTATTCTTAGGTCTTTGTCATCATATTTAATATGGCTATAGGCCTGGAGCTGTTGGCCTAGATCAATGCCCCTCCATTGTGGAATAAGTTTGTCTTCCTTCCACATGAAATCTATCAAGAGTCCTTCTCTGATTTTTTATTAAGTTAAATAGGTGGGTTTGAGATAATCAGTGGCTGAGTAGCTAAATTGTTAAATGTGGATGGAATATCATACCTGTCAACAAATCTAGATTCCTTACTTTTTAAGCTTTTTCTCACTGTAGAGACCATTTTTAGGTAGAAGTCATTGAGAAGTCTGATCAAATGATAAGTATTGTTCACTGATCAATAAACTAAATCTGAACTGCTTTTGGATGTTTTTTTCAAAGACATTCCTACATATTTGCTAGCAGTTTCTTTGTCAATTATATTCAGACATGGGAATGAGGTTGAATGCTTTCCTGGGTGGAGTAACTTATTTATGCTGTTACAAAATGACTTGAGTGACCTGTGGTGATGTTTTTCCTCCAAAAGAAGGTATTTCTCTCAACTACCTTTACTGGGATAGGTATGATTGTGTTTTTACACAGATATAAGCAGCCCAGGCTCATTAGGGACTTTAGTCCGGAGTACAGAGGTATTCTTTCATGTAAATGATCCAGCGGGACCAAGATTGTCAAGTACAAGAAATGTATAGTTATCCCCTTTGGGAAAAACCATGTACCCATGAAATACCACATAAGTGGCAGTACACGAAACACTGAAAGTGTGATAAGAGACTTAGGGACACAGGTGGACAGTGGTATCACCTTTGATAACCACATCGCCACAACAGTCAGGAAATCATTCTATGTGGCATACCTCATCATTAAGGGCTTTTCATCCAGAAAAAAGGAGGTCATTGTCCCACTGTACTCATCCCTCATTAGACCCATTATAGAGTACAAGCCCCATTTGGTATGTACCCCACAAGACATCTGCAACAACTGGAAAGACCACAGAAATACCTCACTAAAAGAATCACAAGCCTAAAGCAGATGTCCTATGCTGACCATCTAAAAAAACTCCAACTATACTCTGTCGCATATCGCCTGCTCAGAGGTGATCTCTGCTTAACATACAAGGCCATGTCAAACCTAGAGCTGTTGGACATGCTACACTTAAAGAAATCCCAATCCCTCAGAGCCACATGCTCCAGGGATCTAAACCTGGTCATTACAATGAACAAAACATGCTGGCGGGATAGGTTCCTGACCCAGAGACTCCCCATACTCTGGAATAGACTGCCCATACATGTCAAGCTAGCTCCTCTTTGGCCCTCTTCTAAAAGAACCTTGATGATTGGATGGGAGATAAGTAATTCACCCCAGGGATCATGTCAGTCGCCCTGTTAGACAAGGAACCAGGGAAGTAATAGCCAGGGAATTGTTATGGCTAGGCTTGTATAGGCCCTAGGGCCGATAGCCTAGTACCAACCTATGAACCTATGAACCTATGAACATTCATTAGGGTATTAGTAAGGTAATTCACCACTTTGTCTTAGGTAGGGATTTAATGTAAAATGGAACAATTATTTTTAATTTGTCAGTTGATAGAAATATGATTTTTTTTCTTCTTCTGACAAAACTGAATCAATGGTTAGAGGGCATTTTGACTTGAATTTGGATGGCGAGTGTCTCATGATGGTTACTAATATTGTTTACTAGTATACCTACAGACTTGATGAAGGATGAATGCAACAACAACACCTAGTCATTAATACTCTGTCTACCTGAGGTTTTCTCCATCCATAAAGGAAGAGCAAATAGTCAATTTCACCCATTTAATTATTTTAGGTCTTGTGATCTAGAGTTACATAGCTCTGGCGAATACTGGATGAAGTCACCTATAACAGTCCTTGAAAATTTCATATTTTTGACCACATATGCTATAATATTCACCAATAGACAGTTGGGTTTCTTAAGAGGTACATACAGGCACACCAGCTTTAAAGACTTCTGACTGAATATTAGTTGTGATGACATAATTGCTTGAGTATTGTGAAGGTTATTTCTTGTACTAAGCACAATTAGTCTGGCTTCTAGCAAGGCTAGATACCCCACCAGTTCCTTTCGGTGCTTGTGAATAGGCTTTCCATAACATTTTATTGTCTAGTAGATTAACCTTACTGCTTTATGTGTGTATGTGATTTTGGCCATTTTTTTCTGATCACAAACACATTTGGGTCACAGAGACCTGTCATAGTTGCATTTGCTACCTATTACTGCATGTGTTACTGGCATTGATATGAATAATCTTAAGACCATTGTTGTGTGCCCAGGGTGCTAGCCTTGCAGAGAATCGGAGAATGTATTGCGTGGTGGTGGTAACTATGTAATGCACCCGATGACCAGTTTGAGGACCTGGGTTAGGGTGTATGTCACTTTACAGAGTAAGTATGTACTTGACCCATACTAGTTGAAGATATATAAGTATTCTGTGATTGACATTCTTTCTCTCTGTCTGGGTTTGACGCTGGTGTATACCCATATTATTATACTGACCAACAGTGACCTCACATTGCCCATGAAGAATGTCTAACAACAAACAAGGGATAGAATAAAGTAGGTGATCCTAAGGATAGTATGCCAAAATAGTGCGCAGTAAGGAATAAAGGTAATCTACAGTAGCTTACTGTACATCACAATTGTATGTCTGTCACCAGTGAAAGCTCTTGAGACTGATTGCACAGTTTTTTTTTCTTCTGATGTATAATAATGTCTATGTATCTTAGTAAAACCTTAGTAAGTAGAGCTTTTCTCCCCGAGTCCTTTGCTGAAAATGTGATTATTTGCCTAATCAAATTATGCTGGCAGTCAAATGTAAATAAATAAATACGTAAATAAATAAAATAAACTAGAGATCAAGGTTTAGATGCTGACAGAATAGTAGGTATTAGCTTGAATAGTGTCAGTATGTCATGTACGGGGGGGGGGCTAGAGATAGCAGCAGCAGAAGTAGTGAGAGTAACTGTGGGAGGAAGTGGGATAATATATAACACAGAAAAGAACAGGCTGAACAAGGAGAAGGTCACGGTGAGCTGCCTGTCGGGCGCTAGGATCCGCCACATAACACAAGCAATCAGGTCACTCCAAGGCAAGTACAAATATGACTCAGTCATTGTCCATGCTGGTGTGAATGACCTGAGACGTACCTCCCTGGACTACATGAAAAGAGACATAGAGGAGCTCTCTGAGCATGTAGCCCAGGCCGGTATGACCCTGACCTTGAGTAGCATCTTACCCTCACCAAGAATGATGCCACAATATGAAGACAAGATGATCAATTTCAACAATTGGCTTAAGTGTTGGTGTCATTCAAAGGGGATCCAATGCCTGTCAGCCTGGGATGACATGCTCGACAAGCCACGATGCTTTGCTAGGGATGGCTTGCACCTGTCACCCTGGGCTTTTGGATATTGGCAAAGGCTGTTGCTACCCCATAGTGACTTTTTTAGGCAAGGCTCAAAAGACAAACCCACCTCCATAGGTATCACAAGGGATAAGAAACTAAGAGTAATGCTACTCAACGCCAGAAGTCTAAACCTCAAGATGCACGCACTCGAAACTCTCCTTAGCATGGAGAACATCGATATCTGTGCAGTAACAGAAACCTGGTTCAAGGCTCCCGAGAGCACCCCAGCACTACCAGGTTATACCTCATACCATGCTTTTCGGCCCCAAAACTTGGACCGAACCACAAAAGGAGGGGAGTATCAATATTCGTCAAAGATACCCACACCTCCAGGTTGGTGGCACAGCACGAAGCATCAGAGACTATCCATGTGCAACTAACTGTGGGTAAAACTGCCTTCCAGTTTATAGCCTGCTACAGACCACCCTCCCAAACACAGGAACCCCACTTGGCCTTCCTGAGAATACTGGAAAATATGAAGGTCTCTCCAAACACCATTATATTGGGCGACTTCAACTACCCAAACATAGACTGGGAGCATTACTCTAGCTCCAACACCCTAGCCCAAAGGTTCCTAGAATTTATAAACTGAAATGCTATGGAACAACTTGTTACCACTCCCACAAGAGGGGAAAACATACTGGACCTGATCATCACCAACATGGGGACACTATGCTCCAGACCAGAAGTGTATCCCTCACTGGTAAGATCAGACCATAAACTAATCTCACTGGATATTCACATCCTGACCCCACCCCCTGCCCAGAAAACCACAGTGAAAAACTTCTCTAAAGCAAATTTCACACGCCTCAAAACCGAGGCGAAATCCTTCAAAGCCCCCGGGCCTGTGGAAAATACGTCCCAGACCACAGAATCCTTTATAAACACATTCTATGAACACCTTCAGGAATGCATGGATCATGCAATCCCAAATAAAACCAAGACCCAATCCTCCAAAGGCAGACGTCCTGTCTGGTGGACCCCAGCCATAAGCAAACTATACAATAGAAGGAGGAAGCTACTACATGATAGAACAAAATCCCAAAAAGGGAAGGCATCTCTGATCAGTATTAGCAAAAAACTATGGGCACTCATAAAATCGTCTAAGGCCAGCTTCGAGAGAAAAATTGCACAGGACACTAAGGATAATCACAAGGCTTTCTTTAGTTATGTTAGGAACCTGGGTGGGAATTCCCAGATATGCTCAGAATTAGTCCAAAATGACAAAAAATACACCGAGCCCACAGACATTGCCAACATCCTAGCTGACAGGTTCAGTGCAAACTTCTCCCCCCTCTCCCCACCAAAAGGGCAAATATCTATCCCAACAGAGTGCTGCCCCCCCTGACATCTCAGATGCTCAGGTAAGAGCCGCCTCTCCAAAGCAAAAAACACAGCATCAATGGGACCAGATGGTGTCCCGGGCTGCGTCCTACATGAACTCCAAGAAGAGCTAAACCCAAACATAAAACTACTGTTCCATCTTAGCCTTACTACAGGATATGTACCCAAAGAGTGGCGTACAGCAACAGTGGTCCCTCTCCACAAAGGTGGTGCCTCAACGGATCCTGGAAACTATCGCCCCATAAGCCTGACTAGCTTGGTCTGCAAAGCTATGGAAAGGATCATCATGGACCTCATAAATAAAGATATTGGGGACCTACAGACACTGGATCCTACCCAGTTTGGCTTTGTTAAGGGCAGATCCTGCCTCTTAAACGTGGTCGATTTCTTTGAAACAGTCACCAAGGCCATTGACGAGGGGAAGGTGGTCCACACAGCCTACCTGGACCTCGCAAAGCCTTCGATACAATACCCCACTCAGGCATTATAGACAAGCTCACCAGCTTAAATATAAACCCCTATGTCACTAGATGGGTTGCAAACTGGCTCAAGGACAGAACCCACATGGTTAGAATTGCTGGAGCCATGTCAGACTCCAAACCAGTTACAAGTGGCGTCCCACAAGGCTCAGTCCTGGGACCTCTCTTGTTCGGTATATATTTCTCGGTACAGGCCAACACGGAAGGACTGTGGCTGACCAAGTTCGCAGATGACTGCAAACTGGGCGCCATAATCAACTCTCCAGCCAACACAAGCATCCTCCAAAAGGGCCTCATAGAAACAGACAACTGGTGCCAGAGCCATGGCCTCAAGCTAAACGCCAAAAAGTGTATAGTCATCCCCTTTGGCAAAAACAAAGTGCCCACAAATTACCACATAGGTGGTAATCCATTAAGTACAGAAGAAGTCATTAGGGACCTGGGGACCCAAGTTGATAGCAATCTCTCATTTGACAACCACGTGGCCAAAGTGGTTAGAAAAACATTTTATATAGCCCACCTAATCATGAAGGGACATCTAGATCAGGGGAGGTCATCGTACCTCTTTACTCATCCCTCATCAGGCCCATAATTGAGTACAATGCCCCTTTTGGGATGTACCTTACCAGACACCTGCAGCAACTGGAAAGACCCCAAAAGTACCTCACCAAGAGGATCAAAGGGCTCAAACAGATGCCATATGCTGCCCGGTTAAAGAAACTCCAGCTCTACTCAGTGGCATACTGCCTGCTCAGAGGCGATCTGTGCCTGACGTATAAAGCCATGTCCAACCCAGAATTAATGGACATGCTGCACCTCAGAAAATCCAAATCCCATCGAGCTACGCGCTTGAGAGACTTGAACCTCAGCACTGAAATAAATAGGACATGCTGGAGGGACAGATTCATAACCCAGAGGCTCCCTTCACTCTGGAATAAAATCCCAGTCCAGGTTAGGCAGAGTCCCACATTGACTCTCTTCAAGAGGAATCTTGATGAGTGGATGGGAGATCGTAGGTTTACCCCGGCTATCACTTCTGTGTCACTGTTAGACAGAGGCACAGTATACTAACCTCAAAAAAAGGCATAGCAAAATTAATTTAAAATAGGTGGCGAAAGCTAAACACACTCTGGCTAGGCTTATAAATGCCCTAGGGCAGATAGCCTAGTATGAACCTATGAACCTATGAACCTAAGAGTTACTAGCCCTTGCAAGAAATTAATTCTTCATGTAGATAACAGATTGGTCGGATAAGATTTAGCATCATGAAGAGGAAATAGAAGCTGAAGCAGAAACTAGCCAGTTGTGCTCTAACATGAGAAGACATACCTTTGCTGTACCTTTATAAATAGATGGACATAGGCACTGTGAACCCTCAGAATGTGCAATGCTGCTATGAGTGCATGGGGAAAGTTGCCATCTTAATGATGGTGGAGCAGCAAAGGTGATGTACAAGATTAAACAGTGTCCTTGTTTATTAAATCAGCCATCTACATGGAGTTAGAGTCACCCAAGAGATCATGAGCTGGAAGATGACAAAAGCAATAGGCAGTGGTTGTGACTGCCTGGATACCACTACTTTATTGCCCACAATGGCCATACTGGAGTCATTTTCTGTGAGGATTGCAGTAGCTAACATGACCTGGAACCACAATGGTATTACAAAGGGAGACGCAACAGCAAAAAGAATGTTCAGTTTACTATGGTGTAGCATGTTTCATCTGTGACTGTATGCATTTTCACCAGGAACACTGTGTTACTGTCACTTACCCAAAACATGGTGGTTGTTTGGCTTCATTAAATTGCCCATAAGTATGTATGCACACATGCAAGAGAGCTTCTTGGAAAGGGTGTGTAAGGCAATTTTGTTATAGAAAAGTGATCTAATGAGGTGCAAGTTCTGATGCATATATATCATTTATAATTGCTGTTCAGTTCTTAACTGAATGGAGTAGGAAAATAACTAATTCACTTACTTTGTTAATAAGTAAATAAATTAATATAGATTAAAATTAAATTGGACACATTGTGAGCTAAAAACTTAAAGCTGTTTTGGCAAACTGAGTGTAATTGGATATTTTTGTCATATCAGAAGACTAGGTGCACCCCAATAGTTGCAGCTGTTGTATTTAATGCTGACTAGCGGGGAGGGGGCTCTGAGAACACAGTGCGAGGCATTGCATTCTCAACGGTCGTATGTGAGCAGCACCAGTCTATATGGTGTGAATGAGCTCCTCCTTGAGGATGCTGACTTTTAATCACTCTCATTTTACCCTCCATCCCATTGAAAACTAGGGCCTGGCTCTGGATCTGTGCCAGCTGCAGGGAAGTGCCCTGAATAAGTGTGTATGTCTGGTCCAATATTAATTTTACAGGCATCTTTTAAGACTGCTTCACAGCACTATTGTTACCTTATTTAACTGGATAAATCCAATGAGCACAGGATTCAAGTAATGCAGATAGTATTCAGCGAGAGAAAGAGAGAGCACAATGTTTAAAAAATATTCTTACAAATAATGCAGCCTGGCCCAATATAAGCCCATTATTCATTCCAGAAGCATAGTTTAATATTAAGGCTCAGTCCTGATTAGAACAGGTAGTTTGGGAAGCAAGTTAAAACTGCAGGAAAAAAATGGCATGTATGAGAAGCCCTGCCAAAATAAATAAATAATACCATGCTAGACAAGTAATAGTATTCTAGTATCTTCTAAGAAACATCCATTTGCTTATGTAATTACAGCAAATAATTCAGGAAACAGACCACCTTAAATCTTTATTGGTCCAACTTAAAAAGAAAGAAGCATGTTTTTGCATTAATAAACTTAACTAATGAATGCAAGCCTAGCAAATAATTCAATAAACAAACAACCTTATTGGGCCATTCAAAAAAACCTTCCTTATATTATCAAGCTTAATTAATTAATGCAAACCTGGTTGATTAACTCATAAAAAATAGCCTTTTAAAAATATTCAGCTGTAAAACTGAAGCTTTTATGTTATTAAAGTGAAACAGAATGAGTTGTCCCTTAATACCATTATAGATTCAAATACTTTGCAAACCTTTCAAATTAGCCCAGAGAAAATATCAATTAAAAAAAATCAGCTGTAGGACTGAAGCTTTTATCATATTAAATAAATTTGCTCTTTCAAGGCTTAGCTTCATGGTCAAGTCGCTGTGCTGCCTTTGGCAGCTTAGTGGTCTGGAGAAAAGGATAAACTAAAATGAATGCAAATATTGTAAGTACTGGAATCAGTCTGGAATAAAGTGTGCAATATTTGGCCACCACTCACTGGTAATTTTAAGAGTCAATGACGGAGGTGAGCAGCGTGCCGTGAAAGGAATTAAAGTAATAGTGCAGGCCTTCTGTTTAGTTAATGATTGATTTATGTTTTAAATTTCAGCCCCACAGCTTGCACTGCTGGAGCAAGCAGTTAAGAGCAATTTTTGATCATCCAAACCCACACAGTAATAAGGAGTACTACATCCAAAACCACACAGTAATATGGAGTGCTATATCTAAAACCACACAGTAATAAGGAGTACTACATCTAAAACCACACAGTAATATGGAGTACTAAATCTAAAACCACACAGTAATGAGTACTACATCTAAAACCACACAGTAATATGGAGTACTATATCTAAAACCATACAGTAATGAGTACTACATCCAAAACCACACAGTAATATGGAGTACTATATCTAAATCCATACAGTAATAAGGTGTACTACTTCCAAAACCACACAGTAATATGGAGTACTACATCCAAAACCACACAGTAATAAGGAGTACTACATCCAAAACCACACAGTAATATGGAATGCTACATCCAAAACCACACAGTAATAAGGAGTACTACATCCAAAACCACACAGTAATATGGAGTACTACATCTAACACCACACAGTAATAAGGAGTACTACATCCAAAACCACACAGTAATATGGAGTACTACATCTAACACCACACAGTAATAAGGAGTACTACATCCAAAACCACACAGTAATATGGAGTACTACATCTAACACCATACAGTAATAAGGAGTACTACATCCAAAACCACACAGTAATATGGAATACTACATCCAAAACCACACAGTAATAAGGAGTACTACATCCAAAACCACACAGTAATATGGAGTACCACATCTAACACCACACAGTAATAAGGAGTACTACATCCAAAACCACACAGTAATATGGAGTACTACATCTAAAACCACACAGTAATAAGGAGTACTACATCCAAAACCACACAGTAATATGGAGTACTACTACATCCAAAATCACACAGTAATAAGGAGTGCTACATTTAACTTTCATTCTGACAATCGGTATCTCAGTTAACAGTCATCACAATGTGTTTTCTTTTGCACAAGACTGTTGTTAATATGCACATGTACATTAAATGATCATGTACGCTGACTGATTCAGGTCTACCATGGACATACACTATAAGAAATCAAACTGTGAGAACCACCCCTTGAAATCTGGTTGAATCCTGGGTAAAGGATTATACTCAATACTTCACATCATTAATAGAAATGGGCAAAAGTGCTTTAACACAATAATGATGTGGTGAGCACAAGTTGAGACACATGTATTTGCTTAACACAACTACTTATAAGTACTAATTGCACATTCATAATTTTTATGTAGATATAGGTGTGTATGTGTCTACTTATATACATATTAATTATTTTTTGGTTTGACATGAATCTATCCTTATGTGGGACCCATCTCTGACACGGGTAATCTTCATACACAGACACACACACACATGCACACACACACACACACGTGCACGCGCATACACACACACACACACACACAGACACACACACACACACATACACACACACACATGCATGCATGCACGCACGCACACACACACACACACACACACACACACACACACACACACACACACACACACACACACACACACACACACACACACATCTTCACACTTGTTTTTTTTTTCTTTTAGCTTCTCTTAGTAATAGCCCTGAGGGCATTTAGCTCTCTCAGCTCTTTCACAAAGACTTCCTAGATTTACACACATTCTAATTACACTACTTTTCTGAGTTCTGATAACCACCAGTCTTGTCCCCTTTCC